>NC_057798.1:619245973-619518360 GCF_018294505.1 Triticum aestivum
GGAGTGAGCGGGGCCGGGGGGGGGGGTTGCGTGGCGTCTCCAGGGGTCACGGGAGCAAGCAGGGAGGCAGGTGGTGGCGTGCGGTGGTCGTGCACGCGTCGGGCACGCGCTGTGCATCCAACTGGCAGGAGGAAGAAGACCTCCCTGCCCCTGGTGGGCTGGGCCGGTCAGATGGGCTGCTAGGTGAGCGCCAGGTAAGTCCAGGTAAACCTTTCTCTCTTTTTTTATTACTATTTCCTATTTTCTGTAATTATGTTTAGATTTATTAAAAATGCCAGAGCATTTCCAAAAATCATGCAACTGACTGTGGCCACTGTTTGGAATATTTCCAACAGTAAACATTTCAGTTTGTGATTATTTGGGCATTTAAAATATTTTATAGGATTTAATTGCTCAAATGCAAATACTGTATGATTTAATTCAGTGACCCCCAATTGACCTAGAAAAATGTGCAATATTTTTGACAGAGGTTCAAGACCTATCCAAAGATGATGAACATTTTAGAAGAGCATTTTGGGTTCAGTGAAATGATTTTTATTTGGACCCTAGTTGAGTTTCATTTGCTGCTAGGGTTTATCAGCCCCCATTTCAAAGTTTCATAAAAATTTAGACATGATGCATGGAGGCTAATGCAAGACAGGCAAGGCCAGAACTAGGGTTGTGACATCCCCCTACCATCATCCTCCTGAATATACAATTACATCCATCACTAGTAAATACATAAGCCAATTGAAAATTTAGATATGCACAGATGACACATTGATCATAGGGCTAATATACTATGATCCTATTTGCATTTTCCATTGTCATGCACACACATTGAACAAAAGAGCTAATATAACTACATATTGAAATTCAGATATGCACACTTGATCATAGGGCTAATATACTATGATCCTATTTGCATTTTCCATTGTCATGCACACACATTGAACAACAAAGCTAATATAACTACATATTGTGGACATATTGTGAACAACAGAGCTAATATAAATTGAAGCAAATAACTTGAGTAGCATTAAAAACCCCAATCTGTGAGCACTAGAAACAAATCTAATAAGCATCATAGCATTAAAAACCCCAATCTGTTCACAACATCTAGCAATTTTGGAACGAATTTATCCAAATCTAAAAACAAATCTGAAAACCCCAATCATTACAGCACCTAAAATCATAGTTCACAACATCTAGCTAGCATTTTTGCAACCAATTTATCCAACAAACCCTAGTCCAAAAAACCCCCATCCCCCCAACCCATGCAAAAAACCCAGACCCATCCGTCAAACCAATTACTCTAACCATCTGAACTACTGTAGGAATCACAATCGAACTAACTATACAAGCTAAGCAAGTGCAAATGGGTGCCCAGTGCAAATACCTGCTCCTCCATGGCAGGCGGCGCAACGGGGGCATCGGGATGGACTACGCCGCTCGAGACCATCACCTTCTGCAGTGATGAGGCGGAGCCCGCCACATACGCGGCGGTTGCGAGTTTCCCCGCACCGCCATGGACGCCGCCGACCTCCGCGGTCACCACGCCCTGACCCTGCATCTCCAGCACATCTCCGGCCGCTGCGCTGGCGTCGCCACGATCGTCGGCCATCTGACAGATGGAGGCGATGAAGGTGAGGAAGAGGATGCAGTGGGGGAGAGCGAGACGGTGCGATGGAGGCAGTGGAGGAGAGCAAGACGACGACGACGTGCAGAGGAAGATGATGCGGCAGCGAGTGGATTTGGGGGAAAATGGTAGGGGCGATGGAGGTGCTTGCCCTCTTTATATGATGGGACGTTTTGGGCATGTCCATGGACACGTGCTACCCCACGACCGAGGTCTTGGATGCGCCCACGTATACGCGGCCCGACTCATCAGCTAATGGTCAAAGGCATTGACCCGATGAAAACGTCCATTATAACCAGTTATGAGGGTTTCGGGCAAGGGAGTGGGGAAAAGTGAGCAAAAGTTAACAGAGTGGGGATGAATGAGTAGAGCTAAGGAACCTGGGGCACAGAAATAAAAAACACTTTGTTGAAATGCCATTTGCTTAGCGTTTTTCGTACATATTCCATCCTCCTATAATGTGGTTGCCATACATAAAAGTTGTGTTCGTCAGTATCATGCATCAACGAATTTGGAAGTGTGAATTTCATACCTTTGTCTTGTGTGTTTACTTGACAAGGAAAAATCTAAAAGGAGGAAGGCACGGAATGATGGTGGTCCTCCGGAGCAACTAAAACAGATGATCTCTGCAGATTCTCCTGCTACTCCTACTACAGTGCAAGTTCCAAATCTCATCTCCCCTACTCCACAACCCCAGGTGCTTGCTCTAACATGGCAGTGTGATATCTTGTTGCATGTTGCATATGGTGCCTAGCTTGTATTGCCCCTAATTTTTTAAATTGCATCTCCTTAGCTTACACATTATACATGTGAATATGACACGCCTTCCTGTTTTTGGTACATACTACATCTGCCTATCACACCATGTTCTTACATCAAACTACTGTTCTTGTGTATCCTGCATCTATCGCTTATGATGAGACAGTCACGCCCATGGGTTTGAATGAGTCGCGCTACTCTTATAAAGAGTGCAGTTTCATTCTCTCCACATGATTGTCAAGAAATAGCAAGGCTAAATGAAGATATTGAACGTAGCTCTGTACTTGAAGACCGCACTTCCCCTACACCACCATCGCATGTGCTTGCTCTAACTTCGTAGTGTGATATGTGGTTGCATGTTGCATACGGTGTCTAACTTGTAATGCTTCTAATTAGGGTAAATTGCATCTCCTTAGTTTACACATTAGACCTATGAATATGACATGCCTTCCTATTTTTGGTACACACTACATCTACGTGTTAACCATGTTCTTACATGAAACTACCTCTCTTCTGTATCCTGCATCAATCACTTACAATGATACACCTTTATTCATTGCATATTGCATATTATTTCTAGCCCGTTGCTATATATTGCTTCTAATTTGGTCAAATACATTTGTTAGGCCACCCTTTTAATTTGGCAGAGTGATATTGGTTTCATCTTTCATATGGTTTCTAGCTTGCATTGCTTCTAACAAGTTCAAACATCTTGTGCTTACTTTACACTTTATACATCATACATGTCAATATGTCATGCCGTCCTGTTTTTCATACATATTCCATCCTCCTATCATGCAGCTGTCTTACATGAAAGTAGTGTTCATCAGTATCAGGCATCAATGAGTTCCGAAGAGCAAATTTTATTCCTTTTTCTTGTGGGTTTGACTTGAAAAGGCAAAATCAAAAAAGAGGAAGGAAAAGAGTAAGGAATGTGATGATGGTGGTGGGCCTCTGCAGCAACGTAAACGGAGCATCTATACGGATTCTCCTTGTACTGCTAGTGCATTACAAGTTCCAAGTCTCCGCTCCCCTACTCCGCCATCCAAGGTGCTTGCTCTAACTTGGCAGTGTTATATCTGGTTGCATGTTGCATATGGTGTCTAGCTTGTATTGCTCCTAATTAGTGTAAACTACATCTGTTTAGCTTACACATGATACGTGTGAATATGACACGCTTTCCTGTTTTTGGTACATACTATATCTGTCTACCACACCATGTTCTTACATGAAACTACTCTTCTTGTGTATCCTGCGTCAGTCACAAATGATGGGGACACCTTCAAGTTGGCAGTGTGATATTGGTTTGAGTCTTGAATATGATTTCTAGCATGTAGTGCTTCTAGTTTGATGAACGCCACCTATGATGAGACAATTTTAACTTGGCAGAGTGATATTGATTGCACCTTCCATATGGTGTCTAGATTGCAGTGCTTCTAATTTGTTGAAGTGCCTTCTGCTTAGTTACCACATCATAGGTGTGAGTATGCCAAGCCGTCCAGTTTTTCGTACATATTCCATCCTCGTATCATGACTTTGCCTTTCATCAAAGTAGTGTTCGTCAGTATCATGCATGAGTGAGTTATGAAGAGTGAATTTTATTCCTTTTTCTTGTCGGTTTGACCTCACAATGCAAAATCAATAAAGCGGAAGGAAATTGGTAAGGCATTGGATGATGGTGGTCCTTCTGAGCAACTGAAATGGAGGGTCTCTACAGATTCTACTCTGCGATCCTCCCAACAAGATTCGCAAGACAACACAAGGCTAGACAGTCAACATAGCTGTGTAGATGATGAGCACATCTCCCCTAGTCCACCATCACAGGTGCTTGCTCTAACTTGGCACTATTATATGTGCTTGCATGTTGCGTATGATGTCTAGCTTGTATTGCTTCTAACTTTGTTGAATTACATCTGCTTACTTTACATATAATGCCTGTGAATATGACACGTGTTCCTGTTTCTAGAACATACTATATCTGATCACACCATGTTCTTACATCAGACTACTGTTCTTGCATATCCCGCATCAGTCACTTAAGATAAGGCACCTTTAAGTCGCCACTGTGATATTGGTTGTGTCTTGCATATGATTTCTAGCATGTACTGCTTATAATTTGTTGAAACGCCGGATAGTTTGAACTTGGCAGAGTGATATTGGTTGCACCTTTCATATGGTGTCTAGCTTGCAGTGCTTCTAATTTGTTGAAATGCCTTCTGCTTAGTTACCACATCATAGGTGTGAATATGTCACGCCATCCTGTTTTTCGTACATATTCCATCCTCGTATCATGTGTTTGCCTTTTATCCGAATAGTGTTCGTCAGTATCATGCATGAATGAGTTCTGAAGAGCGAATTTTATTCCTTTTTCTTATCGGTTTGACTTCACAATGAAAAATCAATACAGCTGAAGGAAATTAGTCCGGCAGTGGATGATGGTGGTCCTTCGAAGCAACTCAAACAAAGGGTCTCTACAGATTCTACTCTGCCATCCTACCAACAAGATTCGCAAGACAACACAAGGCTGGACAGTCAACGTAGCTGTGTAGATGATGAGAACATCTTCCCTACTTCACCATCACAGGTGCTTGCTCTAACTTGGCACTATATATGTGGTTGCATGTTGCATATGATGTCTAGCTTGTAATGCTTCTAACTTTGTTAAATTGCATCTGCTTACTTTACACATAATGCCTGTGAATATGACACTTGTTTCTGTATCTAGAACATATGTGTAGATGATGAGCACATCTCCCCTACTCCACCATCACAGGTGCTTGCTCTAACTTGGAATTGTTATATGTGGTTGCGTGTTCCATATGATGTCTAGTTTGTATTGCTTCTGATTTTGTTGAATTGCATCTGCGTAGCTTACAACTTATACCTGCAACGATCACTTACCCATAAGACACATTTAACTTGGGAGTGTGATGTAGGTTGCATCTTGCATTGTCTTCTAGCTTGTCCTGCTTCCAATTTCTTGAAATGTCACTTACGACGAGACACTTTTTACCTGATAGAGTGATATTGGTTGCATGTTCATTTCTTCTAATTTTATTGAAATGCCTTCTGCTTACTATTCATACATATTCCATCCTCCTATCGTACGTCTGAATATGCAATTCTGTCTTTTTTTTTGTATATATTCCATCCTCCTATCCCGCGCTTGCCTTACATCAAAGTAGCATTCGTCTGTATCATGCATCAACCAGTTATGCAGAGCTAATTTTATTCATCTTCTTTTGGTTTTGACTTCATAAGGAAATATTAGAAAATAGGAAGGAAAAGAGTAAGGTAGGGGATGTTGGTGGTCCTCCGGACCGATGCAAACAGAGACTCTCTAGATTTGCCACTGCTACTGCTAATGAAGTTGAAGTCCCAAGTCTACATGATGAGTTCATCTCCCGTACTCCACCATCGCAAGTGCTTGCTCTAAGTTGACAGTGTGATAATTGGTTTCATGTTGCATATGTTGTCTAGCCTGTATTTCTTCTATTTTGATTAAATTGCACCTGCTGAGTTTATACGTTATATATGTGCATATGATATGCCTTTCTGTGTCTAGAATACACTGCATCTATCAATCATATCATGTTGTTACATCAAAGTACCGCTGTTGTGTATCCCGCATCAGTCACTCATGATTGGATGCTTTTAACATGGCAGTTTGATAGTGGTTGCATCTTGCATTGATTTCTACGTTGTACTGCTTCTAATTTTTTGAAATGCCACTTATGGAAAGACACTTTTAACTAGGCAGAGTGATATTGGTTGCATCTTTCATATGGTGTCTAGCTTGCATAACTTCTATTTTCTTGAAAATCCTTCTGCTTAGTTTACACATCATAGCTGTGAATATATCACGCCGTCCTGTTTTCCTTACATATTCCATCCTCATATGGTTGTCTTACATCAAAGTATTGCTTGTCTATATCATGCATCAATGAGTTCTGAAGAGCAATTTTATTCTTTTGTGTTGTGGGTACGGCTTGACATGACAAAGTAAAAAAAGAGCAAGGAAAAGAATATAGTAGGGAATGGTGTTACTAATCGGGTGAAACGGAAAAGGATCTGCCCTTGAGATTCTGCTGGTACTTATGGTGCAGTAGAAGGTCCAAGTCCACCGGCTAAATCTACAAACACAGTATCACCTGCTCCACCAGCTGCAGCATCCGCTTCAACTGTACCAGCATGTCAACGAGTTACTCGTTCATTTTCTCCGGAACTAGCCAGTTCCCAAGCTGCCTTCACACCTAACACTACTTTCGAAGCACTGCTAACACAACACGACTTGGGAAGATCGGATGAACCTCATGAGCATCAACACCAAGACGGTACCTGACCGAGTCAAGTTGCAGTTGCATGCTCCTTGATATGTACTCTCACAGTTTGATGTGCACTAACACTTTCCATATTCGTTGTTGAACTAGCACCACGGCGCAAGAGGAAACAGACATCAGGGATAATGCTTGACAGATTAACAAAACCTAAAGCAGGAAGAATGGAGATCGATTTTGAGGCAGGTTTAAAAAGGCCACGTGATGCTACAGAGTC
Organism: Triticum aestivum; assembly: GCF_018294505.1. Taxonomy (NCBI): domain Eukaryota; kingdom Viridiplantae; phylum Streptophyta; class Magnoliopsida; order Poales; family Poaceae; genus Triticum; species Triticum aestivum. The sequence continues at coordinate 619,252,905 of NC_057798.1, forward strand.
AGCCCAGTTAGTATCAGAGGCAGCCATTGCCGTTAGGTGTCATGCATGTATCCTTCCAACGTGGATCCAGTATAGGAATTAGAAAGACAATACCCAGTTTAATACCTTCCTTGACCATTTATCCGTAAGTAATGTTATTCATCGCAATTTGTAATATTGTCTTTCTCTGTGCCATACTTTCTAGCTTCCTCCTAATAAGACTCACATTCTTTTTTGAACAGATGAGATTCAAGTTGGATCCGAAAGATGATGCAACTAAACAAGCATGCACTCATGTTTTTCAGTCTGCACTGAGACAGTATGGGTACCACCTTAGAAAACCTCACTTTGAAGGCATGGCTAACAATGGAATCGCCCAAACATCTCCAGTGGAATATATTACAGATGAAGACTGGACAACCCTTGTTAAACACTGGTCTGATCCAAAGTATCAGGTAGGGTATATGTATTTGATCGGACCACATCTTGAACTTGTATTTATGTATGTGCCTTACAAGTGTATCTTCTTCCAGGCTAACTATTTGAAGAACAAGACCAACCATTATAAAGTGAAATTCCAACAAACAACATGATCTCGTAGCTATATTGCACACTGTGAGGCTCTTGTAAATAGCTACTAGTTCCTTCTTTTCTCTGTGCCATATTATCGTATCTATATTGACTTGTTCCAAATACAGAGGAAAACCCGTGCGGACCAAAAAGAACCTGAACCGAATGTAGTGAAAATCTTCAAGGATTGCCACACCAGCAAGATGAAGGGCATGAGCACACTAGTTCAGGCTGCTGTTGTAAGTCCTTACTCCTCCTGCCTTTGTAGTGATTGGTACTGTGATGTGTTCATTTAACTGCTTGGTTTGCAGCCAATGTCAGTTACTCTGTTCACTTTTATACACAGTTATCTTAACATATCATTTCACCTTACATGGTTTAAAAGAGATGAAGGATATTCTTTTGGTCTTGATCTGTAATCTAGTTGTGATGTTCACGTGCGCACATAATGATACAATAGCCTGTTTGTTTTATATTTGTTTGCCCATGATATGAATGATGTCATACTATGTTCATCGTACTTTAAACCATGACTCTTTATCCTTAGATGTCAACGAATGTGAGGAAATAGACAATACAGTAGGCATGCTACATGGACGTATGTTTTGCAAGTGATTTTATTATGTAGTTGGCACAATACATGCTAATGTATTATAGTAGTTCACCAAAATAAGTGATGTATAAACGTGAAACCTACTTTGTTTGTTTTTGTCTCATTAGTAACTTATCTGGTACACTAATCTACAAGTTCAAACTTCCAGCAAGCTATGGAACAAATGATTGAACAACCATAACCACCTGAAGGTGACGAGGCCACCACAGGCACAATGTCACCTCTTGCTACAATGCGTCAGTATCTCTCCACTAACAGTGCAAAAAGCACCTTCCCGCATAATTCTGGGTTGGTTGTCAAGATAACATCGTCCAAGTCGCCTACTGAACAAAATCTTCCGGCTAGATAGAGTGATATATCTGTGCTCCAGACACAAGTCCAATCCCTAATGGACGTTGTGTCAGAAACAAAAATAGTGGTTAACAAATGTCATGAAGATACGAATGGCTTTGAAACCAGACTATCAGACATTTGCTTCGTTGTTCAAGGGCGATGGCAAAAAAGGGGAAGATCGTGCTGCTCCATCAGTTTCTACATCCTGAAACATTAGCACTTAGGTCAAATGGTCTGTGCTTCTATACATCTGATGGTGCTTTTATCTGTAACGACTGTAAACTTTATGCCAATAGGCCTTTTGTTGTATGGTTGGAATTTATTTTGTTGTGATACAACATTTATGATGCTGCCAAAGGCTGCATTAATTACAACACTATTTTTGTATAGTGTAGGTTTATCTTACTAATATATTCGGCTGAAAGCTTCATAGGAGACCAACATGACAACATTCGTCGGGCCCATTCCAATTGGGCTAAAAACGATTCTGGAAATTTTCATGTAGCCCACTAAAAATATCTGGGCCTAAATCAGCATAAGCTTTCATATTTTTCTGGTAGGCCTGTGCCCGTAGTGGGCCTTTAACGGGCCTAAACATAATTTGGGTGCTTAGTAATAATAGGCCGTTTACATGTGTAAATATCTCGAGCCCATAAAAAACATGGGCCTTTAATAGGCCGAACGTAAGATTGGGCCCTGATTGTGCCAAATAACCACTGGTCTTAGCAGGCCAAAATGGTGGCCCATTTACAATGCGGATCGTCCACAGGCCGAAATTTAGACGGGCTGTAAATGCGCCGACCTACTACACGGGCCTTTAACAAGCCAGAAGTTCGGTCAAGCTTGATTAGTGTCATTTTTATATGGGCCATTAGTAGGCCCAATGTGGCGTTGGGCCACATATGGCCCATGGATTTCGTCCGACGTTAACAGGCCGAAAGTCACAACAGGCTGAAAGTGGCCCAAATCTATAGTGGGCCTCTAACAGGCAGAATGTCAGACATGGCCGAATATGACCCATATCCTTCTCAGTCATTTATGGGCTGAAAGTTTCAATGGCCTATAAATGGGCCCAAATGAAGCAGGACCTTTAACAGGCCGGAAACACACCGGCCCGTAATTCGACCCAAATTCTTAGCGGACTGTTAACATGCCAGAAGTGACCATGGGCCGCGATGATGACAAGTTTATGATGGGCCGTTGATGGGCCGATTTGACACTAGCCGTATGGGCCTTAACTGAGAATGTCGGGCCTTTAGCTGGGCTGGCCCATTATGGTCTGCAAAATCTTGTGGGCCTTTAGCTGGGCCGGCCCATTATGGCCCGCTAAATCTTGTGGGCCTTTAGCCGGGCTGGCCCATTATGGCCCACTAAATCTTGTGGGCCTTTAGTTGGGCCGGCCCATTTAATCTTTATGGGCCAATTTTGGGCCGGTCCACGTGTCAACGTATCATAGGCGCATCTCGCCCATTGGATGAGTGACACCTGTGCCAACGCGGAGCTGACACGTGGTTCCGTGAGCCAATGAGAATTTTACACGTGGAAAATCGGCATTGGTCGTGGCTGTTAGCAAGTTATCGGATCCAAAACCGGACCCGATAGCTTAACGGTGTCCCGTTATGGTGGATGCCACGTGTTGGTCGCCCTTGACGAAAGCACTTCTATGACGCGCGATTTATCGTCATGGAAGTGGACACTTCCGTGATGATAATTTTGGTAATGTCATGGAACACTTCTACGATAGCACAGGTATGACTACCTTGATTTTGTCATAAAATCGTCATGGATGTACATGCATGACAGAAAACGTGACCTACTGTGACTAACACGTATCATCACGGAAGTGTATTTTTTAGTGCTAGGAGTAGATGGATTGGAGTGGTGGGGCGCCTTTATATGAGAGTCCAAACCGCGGTGCATTCACATCGTGCTGGCTCCATTCTGCTTCTCCAATTACTTACTCCTACCTCTGCATCCTAATTAAATGCGGAGGCATCATTGACCGTTCAACTTCTCGGGAACGGCTACCCTCTGCGTCGTTGGCATTCAATTCGTATCGATGTAAATGCATGTCAAAAAGAGACTAGTCAGTTGTAGTATACTCAATATTGAGAACTACATATTTATTTACGGTGGAGATTCACTCATTTCGCTCCATATGTACTACTCATTTAGGGTGTAGTCACTTGTTGAAATCTCTAGTAAAGCAAATACTCCTTTCCAGTTTACAGGGCTATACTAGCAAGTAATACAACAGTGGGCTTATAGCCTGCATACATAGCAGTTTTGTCACATGCAAGAGCCTGGCTATATGCGTGCTCCAAGGCTCCGCACCACGCCCCACCCCTACACAAAGACTGCCACACGAGCCTTCGCAACTGCCACATTCAGGTTGCGCTTGGCTCTTCGCCTCTTCAAGAAGATGAACAATATCCAATCAACGTCCGTCCACCCCATGCGGGAGGGATAGCTTGTTGTAGTAAGCAAAAGCATGTCCTCGTCTGCGAGGCACCACACGCATGGGCGAGGAGAAGGCGTGTAGTAGTAAAATCAAGCTTCTCCTCGTTGTACGAGTTTACGCGATACATCATAGCACTGGCCCCACATGCTTGCCTCTAAACTTGGCTAAAAGACTCGCAGTGTACAATATATTTGCTGCAACCTCTAACATTTACCCCACCACAAATTAAAATATATATTCCTGTCTTGACCGATGAGTGTGCAAACTACAATCACGAGGATGATAGGCAGGGCCAGAAGATTATTTTAATTAAAAAGCATGGAGACGACCCCAACAATTTTAAGCTTACAGGCATGATACATGCTATCCGAGACTACTCTACACATGAAACAGTCACACGAGCGTTCGGGCTATGCTTGGCTCTTCGCCTCTTCAGGAAGTCGAACAATGATGGAGTACTACTGCAGTGGAGGAGTACTACAGTATGCTTCTAGCGATCTGACACCGATTGAACTGCTGCATGTCGACTGCGTGCGGGAGGGAGAGCATGTAGCAAACAAAAGCTTCTCCTAGTCCTGCCAGCCACCATGCTCATGGGCGGAGGTACGCAGCTTCATTGACTTACTGCTCCTACTTTTGCGTGTATGATAGGTGGGCCCAACAGGTGGGTGGCCCACCTGTCATGCAGCCAAAGGGAGGTGCATTTAAGGCACCAGAGCTCATTCCACGAGGGAGAGGGCGTCGTAGTAATCAAACTTCTCAGTCTTGTACGAGTTAACGCGACACATCAAAGCACTGCACTGGATATGTTTCAATAATTTGTGTTTACCGATGCATTAATTACAATGCATGCATGCATGCCATGACTCTCCTTGTGATACTTGCATGTGTTGATTTAATGCACCTTGAAGTAGTATTAATATGTGACGGTAAAGCTTTGTAATGCCCTGGCCCTAAAGCAGAGATGGTTGTGCATGAGGAGGGCGAGATCATGCAGACGGAACAGGACCCGATGATGGAGCTCTCTATGGTCTCGATGGACCTCACCTTGCTCCACTGCCCCTTGTGCCTCCGCCCTTTGAAGCCTCCAGTGTATGAGGTTCGAATACACCTCATTCGTTTGGCTGATCGAGCAAGGTGCTGGTTTCTTGATTGATGTGTTGTTCGATTGATTTGTAAAGTGCAAGGGAGGGCACCTGGCCTGCGCGGACTGCCGTGTCGAGAGCCCCCGGAACCAGCGGCAGTGCCAGAAGTGCGAGCGCGATGGTGGCTTCGACGCGCGGAACACGCCGGTGGATGCCGTCCTTTCCTTGGTGAGGGTGGAGTGCCCGCACGAAGGCTGTGGGCTCTACGTCACTTACCACAAGCTCACCGATCACCAGAGCGTGGGTCCGCTCGCGCCCTGCAAATGCCCCGTGCCCATCTGTGGCTACGAAGGCCCGCCACCGGCGCTCTCCCACCACATCAGCTCCGTGCATCTCATGCTCGTGCACACGATCCCATACGGCAAGGTGCTCCAGCTGCAAGTGCCACTGTCGGAGCGACGACTCTTGCTGTTCACGGAGCAGGACGAACACGCATTTTTCTTGGTCGGCAGCGTGCTCGACATTAGCGTGGCTATCGCCATGTCGGTCATCTGCATCAGAGCAGGGGCGTCCCCACTGCCGCACTACGTGGCCAAGCTATGGGCGAACAGCCCGCCAGGGGAGCCCAAAGGCAAGACCGACGCCGTCAAGGTGGAAATGGAGGTGACAAGCAGCAAGGATCCCGGCGACGTCGCCGTGCAGGAGCTGACCTTCTTCACAGTTCCTCCCAAGCTGCTGGCCAGGGCTGGGTTGTCGAGGACGGTGTCCCTCCACATTCAGATTGACAAGCTCACCTCCTAAATGATTCTATAGTGCCTTCTGTTTATCTTAGTAATATGCTAATATAGGGGTTAGCTCGGTCTACTTTAGCTTAAGAGATGGTGGGTTTTGGTGGCGATGCAGCAATTACATCGACATTAGATAAGCAGTTAAAGTAATTTCCAACAATCGAACGGATATTTTGTGTTTGTTGGATATAAAGATCCTTTGGGTATAGGGCCGGCCCTATGTTTCGGGAGACCCTAGGCAAACTCGAGGACATGCCCCCCCCTATGCCCTAAGATCATATATATGTATACGTGTGCGTGATACATAAACATATTAAGAATAAAATTTCAACCTCACGTCTTTAGTTTGAGAATTGAGTATAATAATTTTTGAACATGTCATATTACAACACAAATACTAAAAATGTAGCAAAATGGAACTAACATAACATGATTACCTTAAACAAGAACCATATTCGTCTGACTCCATCAACAAAAATAATACTTTGGTGCTTCAGAAAAAGTTTCTTCGGGCGTTTCTTGATGCAAAGTCATTAAAGCCACAATCGAGATCAACATTGTCCAAGATATCCTCCTCAATGCAGCACATAGCCAAGTAATTCAATCTGTCTTACAACATAGTTGACCTCAAATAATTTTCCAATAGTTTCACTTTAGAGAAACTTCTTTCAGAGGAGGCTATAGACACATGCAATGTTGATAGGATCCGATAGGCAAGAGAGACATTTGGATAGCAATCTACATCCATAACAAATTGAAGAATCTCAAGCGCTGACATCAAACCATCTCGCAAAGTTACCTGCAACACTTTCAACTCAGAGATAAAATCATCAAGATCAACATCAGATGTGTTATCATCAGAAAAAGCTTTTTCCAAAAGTAGAGCAACATTCCCGTAGATTTCTATCATCCAAGTACTTCAGAAGTTTTGAATTGAATAAAAGCCCAAACACCTTTTCAAATTCCTTCAACTGCTCAAAGAGACTAGTCAATCAAAGAATTGCAGAGTCAACGATGACTAGAAAATTATGAAGAAAAGAGGATATAGAAAATTAGAAATTTATACATCAGATGATTGAAACCCTAGATGAGTAGATAGAATGACAGAAAATTAGGATGGATCATTGATGGATGAATAGTTGAATATGTACTAAAGAATAAAGAAACTACTGAAATAGAGTCTGGCGGAATCGGGGATGGATCAGGTCATCAGGAACATGTACATGGATGGATTCATGGATATGTACCATTTATTATACGTACTGCTGCCTTGCCGGATGCCTGACGGCCATGCGGCACGCGCAACGACGACGACTCGCGGCGGCCAAGGAGCTGAGCGACAGGTCGACGGTCGACGAAGTCGTGAAGATGAACTGACGAGCGACGAAGGCACACGACCAGATCTTTGATTTGTTTCAGAAGCAAAATGAGCGGCCGTGGCATCGTGCCTTGCCTTTGGCTGACGTGACGCTTCACCGCCATCGCTAGCTATCTGCAGGGCCGGCCCATCTTGTTTCTTTGCTCATTATAATTTTTTCTCATACCTATTTCTTGCTGGGCTATACTAATATGTATCCTACATCATGGGCCCCTTCCCGTCCTAGGTCCTGGGCCGTCGCCCCTCCCGCCATACCCCAGGGCTGGCCCTGTTTGGGTAAGAAGTATAATAGCTTATATATGTGTTTGTTCAGGAAGTGTTACATACTTGTGCGAGTTGATGCGACACATCAAAGTAGTAGTACTACTAGTAGTACTCACTTTGCTCCTAATTTCTCTGCACATAAGTCGAGGCGCAGATACTAAGGAGGGACTGGTTGTGTCTATGCTTGGACAACTCACCCGACTGCGCACCAGGTAGACGAAGCTCGTGTCGTGTTGGTGTCGTGTGCGGCCCACGAATTAACCAAAACCTCGCGCCTCCAGCTTAGCCTCTGCATTTTAAACTTCTCAATCTCAAGGCCAAGGAGCAACGGGAAACCTATGATAGAGACAATCGGATGGGTGAGAATACTACAATTCATAGCTACAGATGCGTGTGTGAGAGAGGATGAGTGCGTGCGTCCACCTCTTCTCTTCCTATATAACGTACTAAACTCAGAGTACAAGTGTATGTGGGTGGCATCGACCTAGGGAGCTAGTGATGGTGCGTGCGAGAAGTCCCGAGAGATAGGTGTATGTGTGGGAAAGAGGGAGAGAGATGATATGTGTCAATGTAATGCGTGTGAAAAAAAGACTAGTACCTCTATAGCTCGCCACGAGGCTATTCGTGTCAAATGCCCCAATAACTGTAAGATATGTATCTGATAGTGCCAGTTATTGCACATACACAGCAGTAGAAAAAGAAGTACCTTGGCATATGCTACACCACGGCCGAGAACACGTGCCCACGTTACGCCATCCGGGAACAGTGCCGCACATCGAAACTAGAGCCATCAATAAATTTTGAGCTTGCGCCTCGTTACATTCCAAATTACTACCAGGCTATATTTAATTGCAAACATGTTCACACCGATCACAACCTAAACGGATTCCCACTTAGGAGCGTATTAGTACTCGGTTATAAATACTATTATGCCAAGATGACTACACATCCCTCCTCAACTCCTCATCCACAAAAACAAACAAGTCATTCAGTATCCTGCCCTTGCGTCTGCCATGGCCAGCGTGAGTTCTGGGTTGAGAGATTACCACCAGGGAGACGCAAGCATGGAAGTGAAAGCACGAGAGATGCCTCGCCTCGCCGCGAAAGTAGCCGACATGTCCCGCCGCGCAGAAGTAGAAGCACAGAGGTCCCGCCGCACTGCCGAAGCAGCACGGAGGTCCTGCCACGCCGTCGATGTAGCAGATTGGGCCAGCCGCACCCTGGAAGCAGCAGAGATGTCCCGCCGCGCCGCGCATGTAGCAGAGATGTCCCGCTGTGCCGCGGCAGCCTGGGAAAATGTCTCGCGGGCAGGGGATGACTCTTACAGGCGCATGCATGCGATCATCCATAGCCAGATGGATTGGATCGCCGGCTGGGCGAGGTTGCAGGACAACATGAAAGCCTCGTTTAAACAGGCTACTGGCGTGATCCGACAACTAAGGGAGGGCCATGATAAGCTCCGGGCCGAGCATGACCTATTGAGGGCGAAGATCGTCGGAAGTGCAGAGCAGCAGGAGGAGACCAGTGCCTTGTTGAAGAGGACCAGCGTCATCGTCAAGAAACTTATGGACAAGAATGACATGCTCCGCATCGAGCGCCAAAGGCTGGTGGAGGAATCCGTGGATACTCTCAAGCATTTTCTTGAGGACACGAAAGAGCTCATCACCGCTCGCCGCGGAGACTAGTTCCCGCGGCCTGCACTAACGCATTAAGAAAGTAGAGATCAGCGAGCCAGATTGTTGTCTTCCTTCTTCTTTTGCCCTTGTGTATTTTGGGCGTAGCCGCATGTGGCTTTTTTGATTATCTTCCTAATTATGTAAGACAATTATTATCCATTGTCGTCATCCTTATATATTTATCAGTCTTGCTATAAGTCACAGTAGATGCTACATAGGTCCGTCGGATCTTACATCAAGATCCATACAAAATTTTCTATTCAGATTTTCTTTTTTCCCTCTTAAATCTCAGTTGAGTGATACATAGCCACGCCATTAAACAGGGGCTCGGGCACCATTAATGGAGACCTTGGGAGAGAGGTGGGCGGCTATCGGCGTCCTGGGAACGGGGCTACCCAGACTTACCTGCCTGTGGCCCATGACGTGGCTCCACCAACAGCCCGGTGCGGCCCAGCTTCGACAACAATAACTCAAGACCCTCGCGAGGGGCCAAGCCTCACGAGGCGGACGACACCAAGACCTCCCTAGGGGCGGCCTCGCTAGGATGGCTCCTAAGGAGTGGAGATATTTATGTAAGGGGTACCTCGCGAGGTTCCCGTGACATGAGCCATGACGACCAAGGCCTGGCGGGCGCCAGCGGGCACAGTGTACCAGTTTCCTTTTTGGTGCTAAAGAGGCAAGCGCAGATGAGGAGTCCCGAGGCATTAGACAAAGGTTTCCATATCGGTGCAACCAGACCAAAACCAGCAGGACGGCAGGACGGAGGTCATGGGGAGCCCATGGCAGCGTCACCACCAGAGCCTTTGGCAGGAGAAGACCACCTTTTGTTAGGATAGCTTGTACTAGTTTTCTCCCTTTGAAATTGGCTGTTGTGGGATCCCTTCCTGCCTAACATTTGGGAAGAGGAACGGGGCCTCTATAAATAGGACTAGCCACCACCATAGAAGGGGGGATCACATTTAGATCATCCTCGCACTCACCAGCTCACAGAGACCAAGAACACTTCTCCTCCTGAGGCTGTTCATCCACTGTACTAGTTCATCCTTAGCCCTCGAGGCAATCCACCACCACCACACTTGACTAGGGTATTACACCGCAACGGTGGCCTAAACCAGTAAAGATCTCTGTGTCTCGTGTTCTTTGGGTTCGTTGAGCTAGGCCATGAGATCGTTGAGCGAGCAAGCTAGGGAGAGGGAATCCTTCATGCGCACCCTAGTGTTCGAACCTCACAAGGGTTTGCCGGAACCCAAAATCCGACATTTGGCGCACCAGGTAGGGGTGCGCTGAAGCTTTCTTCTCCATCCATTGACCTGCCACTGCCCCGCGGTTTCGGTGTCTGATGATCCGAGGGCCCATGCCGACCATTGGGCTGCCTGGCCTGCCTGGGCGCCGCCATCCGCTCGAGAAGACCTCAACTCCATGCTCCAGGCAGCCAACGCGCCGCCCAACACCCTCGGGCGTGGGCGCCGCTGGCCGGCGCCCACCGCCCTTGTGCCGTGGCGCATGCGTGGGGCCGCGCGATCCTCAGGTTACGCTGTGGCAATGGCACCACACACCCGGCGGGAGTAGGCGAGCAAGCGAGACGTGCTCATCGTAGCATGAGAGCTGCTGCGGTGCAGGTTGGTAGAGAGCGGCCACGACGCACTACTAGAACGAGTCGCAGAACTGCTAGACGCGGCCTGTAGGGGTACGCCGCCCTTCTGCTCCTTGGCCACACCCCAGGTTGTGGCAGAAGTGAGCGCGAGGCCCCGGCAAGCTCGTGCACCCCCTAGGGCGTTAGGAGGATCCGACAACATCAACACAGGCCCTGGCGTGGGCCATCCTGCCATGAGTACGCTGCCACTAGGAGGGACAAGTGCTGGTGGATAACCACGAGGACACACTGGGATGCCACCCAGCGGCCACCAGGGCCAAAGGCCGTGACTGGCGGCTCGAGGCGCGGGGCACTTGGGTGGCGGTCCTGACGAGGCGATCGCGGATGCTTACGTGCCCTGCATGGTGAACTTGGAGTACCTAACAGGGGAAGACCCCGATCCGTTCCCCAGACCAGGATGGGCGGCTGGAGAGCCCGAGGCGCGGGCCTTCGACGAGCCGCCCGGAGGCTTCATCGACCCTTTCGACGAGGACGACGGCTGGGTACACTCGATATCTCTAGAGCATGCTTACGCTAACCCTGAACTACAGGAGGACCAGGCTACGGTGGCAGTCAGAGACCCCAGGGTAGTGGCCCTACCCCCGGCAGGAGTGGTGCTCTGGGGGCTGCGCGGGAGAGGCCTGGAGCCAGGCCCTCCCCTGTGCCGCACGGAGCAAGGTGCTGCATGGAGGTAGTTCCTCTGCCGAGGGAAGCGATGGTGAGCCTTTCCCCCTGGTAGAGGGCCCGTGGTCGCTGAGGGCACCGCCAGTATCCTTGATGACCCACAAGTATAGGGGATCTATCGTAGTCCTTTCAATAAGAGTGTCGAACCCAACAAGGAGCAGAAGGAAATGATAAGCGGTTTTCAGCAAGGTATTCTCTGCAAGTACTGAAATAAGTGGTAACAAATAGTTTTGTGATAAGATAAATTATAACGAGCAATAATTAACAAAAGTAAATAAAGTGCAGCAAGGTGGCCCAGTCCTTTTTGTAGTAAAGGACAAGCTTGGACAAACTCTTATAATAGGAAAAGTGCTCCCGAGGACACATGGGAATATCGTCAAGCTAGTTTTCATCACGCTCATATGATTTGCGTTCGGTACTTTGATAATTTGATATGTGGGTGGACCGGTGCTTGGGTGTTGTTCTTACTTGAACACACATCCCGCTTATGATTAACCTCTATTGCAACCATCCGCAACTACAACAAAAGTATTAAGGTAAACCTAACCATAGCATGAAACGTATGGATCCAAATCAGCCCCTTACGAAGCAACGCATAAACTAGGGTTTAAGCTTCTGTCACTCTAGCAACCCATCATCTACTTATTACTTCCCAATGCCTTCCTCTAGGCCCAAATAATGGTGAAGTGTTATGTAGTCGACGTTCACATAACACCACTAGAGGCTAGACAACATACATCTTATCAAAATATCGAACGAATACCAAATTCACATGACTACTAATAGCAAGACTTCTCCCTTGTCCTCAGGAACAAACGTAACTACTCACAAAGCATATTCATGTTCATAATCAGAGGGGTAATAATATGCATAAAGGATCTGAACATATGATCTTCCACCAAATAAACCAACTAGCATCAACTACAAGGAGTAATCAACACTACTAGCAACCTACTAGCACCAATCCCAGACTTGGAGACAAGGATTGGATACAAGAGATGAACTAGGGTTTGGAGATGAGATGGTTCTGGTGAAGATGTTGATGGAGATTGCCCTCTCCCGATGAGAGGAGCGTTGGTGATGACGATGGTGATGATTTCCCCCTCCCGGAGGGAAGTGTCCCCGGCAAAACAGCTCTGCCGGAGCCCTAGATTGGTTCTGCCAAGGTTTCGCCTCGTGGCGGCGGAGTGTCGTCCCGAAAGGTTGCCTTCTATTTTTTTGTCATCAAAAGACTTCATATAGGATGGGCATCGGAGAGCCACCATGGGGCCCACGAGATAGGGGGCGCGCCCCAGGGGGGGCGCCCCCACCCTCGTGAGCAGGGTGTGGGCCCCCTGGCCTTCATCTTTGGCGACGATTTTTCTTTATTTATTTTAAGATATTCCGTGGAGTTTCAGGACTTTTGGAGTTGCGCAGAATAGGCCTCCAGTATTTGCTCCTTTTCCAGCCCAGAATTCCAGCTGCCGGCATTCTCCCTCTTCATGTAAACCTTGTAAAATAAGAGAGAATAGCCATAAGTATTGTGACATAACATGAAATAACAACCCATAATGCAATAAATATTGATATAAAAGCATGATGCAAAATTGACGTATCAACTCCCCCAAGCTTAGACCTCGCTTGTCCTCAAGCGAAAAGCCGATAACAATAAATATGTCCTCATGTTTAGAGGTAGAGGCGTCGATAAAAATAAAATACGGACATGAAGGCATCATGATTATTTCCATAACAGCAACATATATAGATTTTGTCATATGATTACTTATGTTCAAGTGATGATCTTTTCACAATGCAAAAGTATGAATCAGAAACCTTATTGAGCACCAACAAATTATAACCTCAGTCATTGAAGCAATTGCAATTTATCATAACATCGGAAAGAGTCTATGTCAGAGCTTAAAAGCAAGTCCACATACTCAACTATCACTTAGTCCTTCATAATTGCTAACACTCACGCAATACTTGTGGTTACGGAGTTTTAATCGGACACAGAGAAAGATAGGGGCTTATAGTTTTGCCCCACAACCTTTTACCTCAAGGGTAATGTCAACAATAATAATTCATGCTCCCCTACATCCAATTAGATATATATATATATCATGTTCTTTCCAACATGCTGAGCTTGCCAAAGGATAAAATGAAAAAGGAAAGGTGAAGATCACCGTGACTCTTGCATAAGGTAGAGGATAATAATAAAAGATAGGCCCTTCGCAGAGGGAAGCAGAGGTTGTCATGCGCGTTTAGGGTTGATGCACAAAATCTTAATGCAAAAGAACGTCACTTTATATTGCCCCTTGTATGTGGACCTTTATTATGCAGTCCGTCGCTTTTATTACGTCCACAACAAGTTCGTACAAAGCTTATTTTCTCTGCACTAATAAGTCATGCATATTTAGAGAGCAATTTTTATTGCTTGCACCGATGACAACTTACTTGAAGGATCTTACTCAATCCATAGGTAGATATGGTGGACTCTCATGGCAAAACTGGTTTAAGGGTATTTGGAAGCACAAGTAGTATTTCTACTTGGTGCTGAGAATTTGGCTAGCATGAGGGGGAAAGGCAAGCTCAACACGTTAGAGGATCCATGACAACATACTTTATCTCAGATGTAAGAAAACATAACTCATTATGTTGTCTTCCTTGTCCAACCTCAACTCTTTAGCATGTCATATTTTAATGAGTGCTCCCAATCATAAAAGATGTCAATGATAATATATCTATATGTGAAACCTCTCTTTCCTTATTACTTCCTATTAATTGCAACGATGACCAAAGCTATATTTGCCAACTCCCAACAACTTTTAATCATCATACTCTTTCTATGTGAAGTCATTACTTTCAATAAGATCAATATGAACTTTTTGATTCTTTTTATTCTTTTTCTTCTTTCTATTTACCCAAGATCATGGCAAAATAATCAAGCCCTTGACTCAACACTAATCTTTATTATATAGCTCACAGACTCGATTACAAAGAAGGATCATAAAGCAAAACTCAAAACTAGATCATGCCATGACTTTATTCTACTAAATCAAGATACTACTAAAAGGATCAAACTAAGAAAAACGGTAAAGATAGGAGTTGTGATGGTGATACGATACCAGGGCACCTCCCCCAAGCTTGGTAGTTGCCAAGGGGAGTGCCCATACCCATGTGATTATATCTTCTTCTTTGTTGTTGGCGGTGGAGGTGTTGTTGATGATGCAGGCTTGTCGTCCACCTTCCATGGCATAGGCTCACCATCATAGAAGGATGATCGAGTCTCCGGAATCCTCAAATCTGCAGCCAAACTCATCCTTTTGAATCTATATTCATACTCACAGTTTTGGTTTTGCAGATCATAGATTTGGCTTGGAGGTGCTCGATCTTCTCATGTAGCTTGAAGCTGGCCTCCTCGGTGTTCTTGGCATCCGGCTCGTAGTTGTTGGTGAACTCCGTGAGCATCTTGTGGCTAGCGTTGATTCCACGCTCCACCATCCCCTAGCACTTGAAAACTTGTTGCTCCATTGCTTCGAGCCTCGACTCCAAGCTTCCGGTTCCCTTTGGTCCCTCAACATTGCGGATGTGCAGCAACCCATCACGCATCTCAATGGTTTGAGGGTGTCGCAGTACCTCCGCGAGGTAAGGGTTAATCACCTTCTTGAAGAACTTGTCCTTGGAAGCACTTGGGGTCGTCATGATGATCTAGACCTGTCAGAAAAACAGCTCGAAACAAGAACAGGGGAGATTTGCGTGATACGAGAGTCAAAACCTTCGGGAGAATATATAATGAATTTTTACCGACCAAAATACGTAACATGCAAGAAAACGGAGTCCGGAGGGCACACGAGGTGCTCACAGGTAGGGGGGCGCACCCAGGGGGTAGGGCGCGCCCTCCACCCTCGTGGAGGCCTCGTGTCCTTCCCGGACTGCCACTTATTTTTCTATTTTTCTAAATATTCCAAAACGGAGAAATATTGCCTTAAAAATTGTTTTGGAGTCGGTTTACTTACCGTACCACATACCTATTCCTTTTCGGAGTCTGAACGGTCTGGAAAGTGTCCCTTATGTATTCCTCCGGGGTTACGGTTTCAATAATATTGGTTTCAACATTTATAGGATTACCTGAGATATAGTGTTTGATCCTTTGACCGTTTACCACCTTCGTATTTGTGCCTTTGAAGTTGTTGATTTTTATGGCACCGGAACGATAGACCTCCTCGATAACGTAGGGACCTTCCCATTTAGAGAGAAGTTTTCCTGCAAAAAATCTTAAACGAGAGTTGTATAGCAATACATAATCACCTATATTAAACTCACGCTTTTGTATCCTTTTGTCATGCCATCTTTTAACTTTTTCTTTAAACAACTTGGCATTTTCATAAGCTTGGGTTCTCCATCATCAAGTGAGCTAATATCAAATAACCTCTTCTCGCCGGCAAATTTGAAATCATAGTTGAGCTCTTTAATAGCCCAATATGCCTTATGTTCTAGTTCGAGGGGTAAGTGACATGCTTTTCCATAAACCATTTTATACGGATACATACCCATAGGATTCTTATATGCAGTTCTATAGGCCCATAATGCGTCATCCAGTTTCTTGGACCAATTCTTTCTAGACCTATTGACAGTCTTTTGCAAAATTAATTTGAGCTCTCTATTGCTCAATTCTACTTGACCACTAGACTGCGGGTGATATGGAGATGCAATTCTATGATCAACGTCATATTTAGCAAGCATTTTACGGAAAGCACCATGAATAAAGTGTGAACCACCATCAGTCATTAAATATCTAGGGACTCCAAACCTCGGAAAAATAACTTCCTTAAGCATTTTAATAGAAGTGTTATGATCAGCACTACTAGTTGGAATAGCTTCTACCCACTTAGTAACGTAATCAACAGCAACTAAAATATGTGTATATCCATTAGAGGCAGGAAAAGGTCCCATATAATCAAAGCCCCAAACATCAAATGGTTCAATAACAAGTGAATAATTCATAGGCATTTCTTGACGTCTACTAATATTACCAATTCTTTGACATTCATCGCAAGACAAAACAAACTTACGGGCATCCTTGAAGAGAGTGGGCCAATAAAAACCGGATTGCAATACCTTATGTGCAGTTCTATCTCCAGCGTGGTGTCCTCCATAAGCTTCGGAGTGACACTTGCGTAGGATCTGTTCCTGTTCATGCTCAGGTACACAACGTCTAATAACACCATCTACTCCTTCTTTATAAAGATGTGGGTCATCCCAAAAGTAATGTCGCAAATCATAGAAAAACTTTTTCTTTTGTTGGTATGTGAAGCTAGGTGGTATAAATTTAGCAACAATATAATTAGCATAATCAGCATACCATGGAGTGCTACGAGAAGTGCTTATGACATTTAATTGTTCATCAGGAAAGCTATCATCAATAGGTAGTGGGTCATCAAGAACATTCTCTAACCTAGATAAGTTGTCTGCAACGGGGTTCTCAGCTCCTTTTCTATCAACAATATGCAAATCAAATTCTTGCAGCAAGAGAACCCATCTAATAAGTCTAGGTTTTGCATCTTTCTTTTCCATAAGATATTTAATAGCAGCATGATCAGTGTGAATAGTTACTTTAGAATCAACAATATAGGGTCTGAATTTATCACAAGCAAATACAACTGCTAAAAGTTCCTTTTCGGTAGTAGCATAATTTCTTTGAGCATTGTCTAGAGTCTTACTAGCATAATGGATAACATTTAATTTCTTATCAACTCTTTGCCCTAGAACAGCACCTACAGCGTAATCACTAGCATCACACATAATTTCAAAGGGTAAATTCCAATCAGGTGGCTGAACAACAGGTGCAGAGACTAATGCTTTCTTAAGTATTTCAAATGCTTCTACACAATCATCATCAAAGACAAATGGTACATCTTTTTGTAGTAAATTAGTCAGAGGCCGAGAAATTTTTGAGAAGTCCTTAATGAACCTCCTATAAAATCCGGCGTGACCAAGGAAACTTCTTATACCTTTGATGTCCTTGGGACATGGCATCTTTTCAATAGCATCAACCTTGGCTTTATCAACTTCAATACCTCTTTCAGAAACTTTGTGCCCCAAGACAATACCTTCATTAACCATAAAGTGGCACTTTTCCCAATTCAAGACAAGATTAGTTTCTTCACATCTCTGCAAAACTCGATCAAGATTGCTCAAGCAATCATCAAAAGAGGAACCATAGACGGAAAAATCGTCCATGAAAACCTCACAAATTTTTTCACAAAAATCAGAGAATATAGCCATCATGCATCTTTGAAAGGTAGCAGGTGCATTACATAAACCGAAAGGCATACGTCTATAAGCAAAAGTACCAAAAGGGCATGTAAAAGTAGTCTTTGATTGATCTCTAGCCGACACAGGTATTTGAGAGAAACCAGAATAACCATCTAGAAAGCAATAATGTGTATGTTTGCATAATCTTTCTAGCATTTGATCAATAAAAGGTAAGGGGTAATGATCTTTCTTAGTAGCCTTATTTAATTTGCGGAAATCAATTACCATCCTATAACCTGTGATAATTCTTTGCGGAATCAATTCATCTTTATCATTAGGGACAACAGTAATACCTCCCTTCTTAGGGACACAATGGACAGGACTTACCCACTGACTATCAGCAACGGGATAAATTATACCTGCCTCCAGAAGCTTGAGTATTTCTTTTCTTACCACTTCTTTCATTTTAGGATTCAAACGTCGTTGAGGATCACGAACTGGTTTGGCATCCGCTTCCAAATTTATTTTATGTTGACATAGAGTGGGACTGATGCCCTTAAGATCATCAAGAGTATATCCAATAGCGGCACGGTGCTTCTTCAGAGTTTTCAATAATCTTTCTTCTTCATGCTCTGAAAGGTTAGCACTAATAATGACAGGATATATTTTCTTTTCATCAAGATAAGCATATTTAAGATTATCAGGCAACGGTTTAAGCTCAAACACGGGATCACCCTTGGGTGGAGGAGGATCCCCTAGGATTTCAACAGGCAAATTGTGTTGCAGAATAGGTTCCTGTTTAAAGAATACTTCATCTATTTCCCTTCTTTCATTCATGAACATATCATTTTCATGGTCTAGCAAATAGTGTTCTAAAGGATCACTAGGAGGTACGGCAATAGAAGCAAGACCAATAATTTCATCTTTACTAGGCAATTCTTCCTCACGATGTTGTTTACTAAATTTAGAGAAATTAAACTCATGAACCATATCATCCAAGCCAATAGTAACAACATTCTTTTCGCAGTCTATCTTAGCATTAACAGTATTCAAGAAGGGTCTACCAAATATAATGGGACAAAAGCTATCTTGTGGAGAACCAAGAACAAGAAAATCAGCGGGATATTTGGTTTTTCCACACAAGACTTCAACATCTCTAACAATTCCCATTGCAGATATAGTATCTCTATTGGCAAGTTTAATTGTAACATCAATATCTTCTAACTCAGCAGGTGCAATATCATGCATAATTTCTTCATACAAGGTAATAGGTATAACACTAGCACTAGCACCCATATCACATAAGCCATGATAACAATGATCTCCTATTTTAACAGAAATAACAGGCACGCCTACCACAGGTCTATGTTTATCTCTAGCACAAGGTTTAGCAATTCTAGCAGTTTCACCACAGAATTGAATAACATGCCCATCAATATTATCAGACAAGAGATCTTTAACAATAGCAATATTAGGTTCTACTTTGACTTGCTCAGGAGGTGTATAAGTTCTAATATTGCTTTTACGAACAACAGTTGAAGCTTTAGCATGATCCTTCATTCTAACAGGGAAAGGTGGTTTCTCAACATAAGAAGTGGGAACAATAGGATCATTATAAGTGACAGTCTTTTCTTCAACTTTAATAGGTGCAGCTACTTTTACTTCTATGGGAGGATGATATTTAAACCACTTCTCCTTGGGGAGATCAACATAAGTAGAAAAAGATTCACAGAAAGAAGCTACTACCTCAGAGTCAAGTCCATATTTAGTGCTAAACTTACGGAAAATATCGGTATCCATAAAAGATTTAACACAATCAAACTTAGGTGTCATACCTGACTCCTTACCTTCGTCGAGGTCCCAATCTTCAGAGTTGCGTTTAATTCTATCCAATAAATTCCATTTAAATTCAATAGTCTTCATCATAAAAGAGCCAGCACAAGAAGTATCGAGCATGGTGCGATTGTTATCAGAAAGCCGAGCATAAAAACTTTGCATAATTACTTCTCTTGGGAGCTCATGATTGGGGCATGAATATAACATTGATTTAAGCCTCCCCCAAGCTTGAGCGATGCTTTCTCCTTCGCGAGGCCAAAAATTATATATATAATTGCGATCATGATGAACAAGATGCATAGGGTAATACTTTTGATGAAATTCCAATTTCAATCTTTTATAGTTCCATGATCTCATATCATCACATAGCCTGTACCATGTCAATGCGTCTCCCTTCAAAGATAAAGGGAAGGCCTTCTTCTTAACAACATCATCGGGTATACCTGCAAGCTTAAATAGTCCACAAACTTCATCCACATAGAGTAGATGTTCATCAGGATGCTTTGTTCCATCTCCTGTAAAAGTGTTAGCTAGCAGTTTTTCCATCATACCCGAAGGAATTTCAACAGGAGTTTCATTTTCCATAGGTTCAATAGGTTCACTAGGTTGAGGAGCAACTCTTTGCTCTACTGGACGGGGTGAAGATACCCCGAACAAGCCCCTCAGAGAATTACTTTCCATAGTAACAAGTGACAGAAAATTTCAGCACACTATAAATTTTTCCTTACCAAATTCCACCTACCAAAGGCGCTTCACTCCCCGGCAACGGCGCCAGAAAAGAGTCTTGATGACCCACAAGTATAGGGGATCTATCGTAGTCCTTTCGATAAGTAAGAGTGTCGAACCCAACGAGGAGCAGAAGGAAATGATAAGCGGTTTTCAGCAAGGTATTCTCTGCAAGTACTGAAATAAGTGGTAACAGATAGTTTTGTGATAAGATAAATTGTAACGAGCAACAAGTAACAAAAGTAAATAAAGTGCAGCAAGGTGGCCCAATCCTTTTTGTAGCAAAGGACAAGCCTGGACAAACTCTTATAATAGGAAAAGCGCTCCGGGACATGGAATCGTCAAGCTAGTTTTCATCACGCTCATATGATTCGCGTTCGGTACTTTGATAATTTGATATGTGGGTGGACCGGTGCTTGGGTGCTGTTCTTACTTGAACAAGCATCCCACTTATGATTAACCTCTATTGCAAGCATCCGCAACTACAACAAAAGTATTAAGGTAAACCTAACCATAGCATGAAACATATGGATCCAAATCAGCCCCTTACGAAGCAACGCATAAACTAGGGTTTAAGCTTCTGTCACTCTAGCAACCCATCATCTACTTATTACTTCCCAATGCCTTCCTCTAGGCCCAAATAATGGTGAAGTGTTATGTAGTCGACGTTCACATAACACCACTAGAGGCTAGACAACATACATCTTATCAAAATATCGAACGAATACCAAATTCACATGACTACTAATAGCAAGACTTCTCCCTTGTCCTCAGGAACAAACGTAACTACTCACAAAGCATATTCATGTTCATAATCAGAGGGGTAATAATATGCATAGAGGATCTGAACATATGATCTTCCACCAAATAAACCAACTAGCATCAACTACAAGGAGTAATCAACACTACTAGCAACCTACTAGCACCAATCCCAGACTTGGAGACAAGGATTGGATACAAGAGATGAACTAGGGTTTGGAGATGAGATGGTGCTGGTGAAGATGTTGATGGAGATTGCCCTCTCCTGATGAGATTAGTGTTGGTGATGACGATGGTGATGATTTCCCCCTCCCGGAGGGAAGTGTCCCCGGCAGAACAGCTCTGCCGGAGCCCTAGATTGGTTCCGCCAAGGTTCTGCCTCGTGGCGGCGGAGTCTCATCCCGAAAGGTTGCCTTCTATTTTTTTCTCATCAAAAGACTTCATATAGGAGAAGATGGGCATCAGAGAGCCACCAGGGGGCCCACGAGGTAGGGGCGCGCCCCGGGGGGGGGGGGGCGCCCCCACCCTCGTGAGCAGGGTGTGGCCCCCCTGTCCTTCATCTTTGGCGATGATTTTTCTTTATTTATTTGAAGATATCCCGTGGAGTTTCAGGACTTTTGGAGTTGCGTAGAATAGGCCTCCAATATTTGCTCCTTTTCCATCCCAGAATTCCAGCTGCCGGCATTCTCCCTCTTCATTTAAACCTTGTAAAATAGGAGAGAATAGTCATAAGTATTGTGACATAACGTGAAATAACAGCCCATAATGCAATAAATATTGATATAAAAGCATGATGCAAGATGGACGTATCAGTCCTCTTTGCCCCTTGGCCTCGTCCTGGTTTTCGGACGCCCCAACGATGGTCGAGGGTGGCTTAGGGCGGGGCCCTCGCCTGGCGATATGAAGTAAGGCTCGTGCCTGTGAAGGTCTCGACTCGTGACACTCTCACATAATAATGAGTGGGGCTGTACATGCCTTGGAGTCTCCGAAGTGCCGCCCTCGGGCGTCGGGGGCGCCCGCCCACATCCCAGTGGAAGCACCATGCTCCACGCTGGCCGTCGACACTGTCCGCCAATGACTATGCTCACAGCCAGTGAAAGCACTTAGCTCCGCGCTGGTGGGAAGACAAGAAGACTAGCTAGGTGCCGGACGCGGCTATTCGCTTTTTTCCCCTTTTCTGTAGCTCGATTTGCCGCCTTTTGGAGTTGAACTCGGAATTTCATTTTCGTTGTCAAGTTGGGGGGAGTCTTTTTTGATCGAGTAAATTTCCTGCGTTTTGGTTGCATGCTTTATTTCGAGGTTTGCGCCTGCTACCCCTTCCCTTGCGAGCGCCTCGCGAGCAGGGGCTGGGCGTGGTATGTGCACAACAACCACACTCAGGCGAGAACGTAATCGCCGCAGGGCCATCGCGCACACACCCTGCGAGGCCCTCTCGGGCAGACCAGCAGGCCCCACGGGGAATCTTAAGCTCGCGAGCCCCCGGAGGGCCCCTCTCAGGAGCAAGGCGCATCGACAACCAAAAAACTAGTTCAAGGCTGCCGGGACCAGGTAAATCACAGCAGCAGAGCCTGCTGAGGGGTCCATGAGCTTGCAAAGGCGCGTTCGTATCTAGCCTAAAAATAAATGAATAGAACAGTAATTTACTTACACGAGGGGCTCCCCCTCCAAAATGCTCTTACGCCTCGCGAGGCCGTGTCCAAGTCTTTATGTGCAGGTCCAAGCAAGGGAGCCTGGGCTCAATCGGACATGTCGCTTGCAGCATCACCCTGGTCGCTCTCGTACGCGCTGCTGGCGCTATCGATGGAGTACTCCTCACCATCATCAACCACGCCGTGTTCATCCGCCACGACCACCACCGCGTTGTCCTCAGTGGCGAAGGCCCTGACTAGAGCGTCCATGTAATCATCCAAATTGCTCTAGAGATGACTGAAGACGTGGGAGAACACGAGCCCGAGGAGGCCTCGACTTCTTTCCTCGACAAGCTCACCGACCCTCGTGGCCCGGTCCTCCAAGTGCGTCACGATGTTGGTAAAGAAGCGGAGATGGCAGGCATAGTCTTCCACATGGGGATGAGGGGCGCGCTCTTCGCAGATGACGCCCAACGCCCGGTTGGCCCTCACCCTGAGGTCCTGAAGCATGGGAGCATGCTCGCGCTGCAGCGTCTGCCGACGACATGCCTCCTCCCTGATCTGCTCCACCAGAGACACGTTGCCATCAACCTGCTGCTGGAGTGAGAGAAGATCAGCACGAGCGGAGGCCAAGTTGGCTTGGATGGAGATCAAGGCCACCCCAGTGGCCTTCTCGCGCTGCTCTGCTTTGTTCAACCTTCACCTCAGGGTGGTGGTTCTGCCCTAAGCTTCGGCCTTCAGCAGCTTTAGCTCCAGGTCGTGCGTATTGGCAAGATCTGCATGAGCCTTCGCCACCCTACGGTCAACCTCCTCCTCGATCCCGGCTTCATGCACAGTGATGGCATCTTCTCCTATATGAAGTCTTTCGATGAGAAAAAAAGGAGGCAACCTTTTAGTATGAGACTCCACCGCCACGAGGCGGAACCTTGGCGGAACCAATCTAGGGCTCCGGCAGAGCTGTTCTGCCGGGGACACTTCCCTCCGGGAGGGGGAAATCATCACCATCGTCATCACCAACGCTCCTCTCTTTGGGAGAGGGCAATCTCCATCAACATCTTCACCAGCACCATCTCATCTCCATACCCTAGTTCATCTCTTGTATCCAATTCTTGTCTCCAAGTCTGGGATTGGTGCTAGTAGGTTGCTAGTAGTGTTGATTACTCCTTGTAGTTGATGCTAGTTGGTTTATTTGGTGGAAGATCATATGTTCAGATCCTTTATGCACATTATTACCCCTCTGATTATTAACATGAATATGCTTTGTGAGTAGTTACGTTTGTTCCTGAGGACAAGGGAGAAGTCTTGCTATTAGTAGTCATGTGAATTTGGTATTCGTTCGATATTTTGATAAGATGTATGTTGTCTAACCTCTAGTGGTGTTATGTGAACATCGACGACATTACACTTCACCATTATATGGGCCTAGAGGAAGGCATTGGGAAGTAATAAGTAGATTGTCGGCGTTCTGGGAACGGGGGTACCCAGACTTGCCTGCCTGCGGCCTACGGCGTGGCTCAAGGAGTGGCCTGGTACGGCCCATCTTCATCAACGCATACCCAATACCCTCGCGAGGGGACAAGCCTCGCAGGGCGGATGACAGGAGGCTTCCTTGGGCACAGCCATGTCAGGCTGGCTCGCGAGGAGGCGGAGAGATCAAGGCGGGGTACCTCACGAGGTGCCCGTGATGCAAGCCATGACGACCGAGGCCAGGCGGGCGCCGGCCTGCGCAGAGTCCTTGTTTCCCCTTTGGTGCAAAGGGGGCAAGCGCAGGCAAGAGTATCAGGAAAAGGCAACCATTTCGGTGCAACAAGACCAAGACCAGCAGGACAGCAGGATGGAGGTCATCGTGGAGCCCAAGCTAGCGTCATCGTCAGGGTCTTTGGCAAGCAAGGACCAACTTTAGTCAGGATAAGTGTACTAGATGTTCCCCTTCAAAATGGCCAATTGTTGGCGCCCTTCCCGCTCAATATTTGGGGAGAGGCCCAGGGCCTCCGCCTATAATGAGGACTAGCCACCCACAGGGTAGAGGCATCGGCATCTGGAGATAGAGAGATAGAGAGGCGACTGAACTTCCCCTAGCAGTTCATCGCACCAGCCAAGAACAGACCCTCGTGAGGCTGTTCTTCCTTGTACTGTTCATCATCAGCCCCTGAGGCAATTCACACACCACAAGCTGGACTAGGGTATTACACCACAATGGTGGCCTGAACCAGTATAAATCTCGTGTCCCTCGTGTTGTTCTTTGTGTAGTTTTAGATCCTTGCGAGGCGACGAGACATGGGTAGGTAGGAGGTGTGATCTCCGCGTGTACCCCAGAGTTCGAACGTTGAGGGTCTGCCGGAACCCGAAATCTGACATTTGGCGCGACAGGTAGGGGTGCGCCAGAATCCGCTCCGTCCGGCGCCAGCACAACAAGAGAAGAGCTGCCAGGAGATCCCTCGCCCCCAAGAAGCCGCCCGTGTGCTACCCGCACCGGCTCAGCACGAACGCGCTGCTGCTCCAGCGCGTCAAGACCCTGCGCTGCACCTGGCGACAGCTCACAGAGACTTCCAAGATCAAGCTCTCCATCACCCAAGGCCTCCCGCGGCCACTTCAGGCTGTCGTGCCTTCACTGCCGAGCTACGCAGCATGGCCTGGCCGGGCAAGTTCAAGCCAGATCTGCACCCGCGCTACGATGGTACGGTTGACCCAGCGGAGTTCCTCCAACTCTATGATCTGGGCATCGAAGCCACCAATGGGGACGAGAAGGTCATGGCGAATTGGTTCCCCATGGCGCTCAAGGACGGTGCCCGCACCTGGCTCCTGAACCTGGCTCCTGGCACGATATCCTCCTGGGACGAGATACGCACCCGATTCATCGCCAACTTCTAAGGCACCCGCGACCGCCCCCCGGCCATGAGAGACTTGTGCCGCATCAAGCAGTAGCCGGGAGAAACCCTGCAGAAGTTCATCCAGCGTTTCAACAGTGCTCACCTTAAGATCCCCAAGGTGTCTGAGGCGGCCATCATCTCAGCCTTCTTCGATGGCGTATGTGACGTCAAGATGAAGGAGGAGCTTGCGATCCATGAGGACCTGTGCACCTCCCTGGAGCTGTTCAATTTGGCGACCAAGTGCGCTAGGGCTGAGGAAGGGCGCCTTTCCCTCCTTGAGCTGCCAGCTGCTGACCCAGAAGAGAAGAAGCCCAAGGTCAAGGACGTGAAGTGCAAGGGGACTGCCGTGCTTGCAGCAGAACCGAACACCAAGCGAGGCAGGGATCAGCCTGAGTCATCCAAGGGCAGCCGGTACTCCGTGTACCACGACCTCCACACCCATAACACCAATGAATGCCAAGAGCTCAGGGCCGTGTGGGACGTGCATGCTGGCCGGCGCCCCGAGCGCAGCGACCGGGGCTATGGCCGAGGAGGAGGAAGAGGTGGAGGACGATGGGAAGATCATGGCCCTCGCCAAGGGTGGCGCGACCGACCTCGCAAGGACCGCTGGCAGGACCAGCCTCGTGAGGGAGGTTGGAGGGACCCACCTCGCGAGGGGGGTTGGAGGGATCAGCCTTGCGAGGATCACCCACAAGGCAATGCGGGCCTCCCTCCTCTGCCACCACAGCCGAGGAGGAATGAAGACCATCATCAGGACGAGGGGGCAGGAGGCTTCCAGGAGCCGCGCGCAATCGCTTGCATCTTGGGCGGCGCTCAAGCCTCGGCCTCTCAGCGCATCTTCAAGAAGTTTGCTCGCAAAGTGATTGCAGTCCTCCCCAAGCTTGAGGCCACACGCCCTCTCAGGTGGTCAGCGTGCGCTATCACGTTCAGCTCAGTGGATCAGCTCAAGTGCGCGGCCACAGCCGGAGTCCTCCCGATGCTTTGTTCCTCAATCATCAGCAATGTGCAAGTCACCAGGACCCTCATCGATGGCGGAGCAGGGCTCAATGTCCTATCCATCGAGACGTTCAACAATCTCCAAGTGCCCTACAATCAGCTGCAGCCAACCAAGCCTTTCTCAGGAGTCACTGATGGTTCCATGGTTCCGATAGGGCAGGTTTGCCTTCCTGTCACCTTTGGGAGGCGCGATAACTACCGCACCAAGCCCATTGACTTCGACATCACTCACATTCGCCTACCGTACAATGCCATCCTCGGGTACCCAGCCCTGGCCAAGTTCATGGCTGTGACTCATCATGGCTACAATGTCCTCAAGATGCCAGGAAGCGGTGGAGTCATCACGGTGCCTTGTGAAGAGAGAGATGTTGTGTGTACTCTGGAACGTGCTTTCCAAGCCGCGTCAATTGAAGAACCAGATCACAGGAGCGGGAGGCTTCCCGAGGCTGCTCCTAAGAAGAAGAAGACATCACCTGGTCTGACCCCTCGGGAGGCAGTCCCCTCAGGGTCCGCGCCTGTTCAGGGGGGGGGCCTTCTTCTGTCGAATAGGAAGGCGCGCCCGGCGCCCTCCTCGAGCAAGGCTTGGGGGCTCTCTCCTGGAGGGCCATCGACTTTGCTAGGATCACGAGGGAGGTGCCCGGGAACCACTTGGAGGTGTGCTTCAACGCACGTTTCCCTCAGGAAGGAGCAAGGCAAGGAGGGCCAAACCCTCGGGAGTTCGTCAGCGAGATCATTCAGGGGCTGTAGGAGTCAAGAGTCATGAGTGGCAGCCGCCGCTTACCCGCCATAGCTCCCCATCCAAGCGAGGATGGTGGGCTGCGCGTCTGTATCGACATACCAGGACTCAACCGAGTCGCCTCTCAGGAGCGCCTCTGGCCCTCATGCGTGGGACGCTGCGAAGGTCCACCCCATAGCTATGTTCTCATGCCTTACGGCCTGCCGAACGCGGCTGTTGTGCGTCAGCGCCTCATGAGGAGCGTCTTGGAGGATCAAGCGGTCAGGCATTCCACGGTCCTGGCAGAGATGGGGATGGTCCGCGAGGAGTCGTCGGCGCCTCCGGAGCCTCCCGAGGCTCCTGGGCCTGAGGGCTCATGAAGATCGGCTTCCGCAGCGCACGCCGTCCGCTACTTCAGCATCCCTTCATCTTCAACATCATCAGGTGACATCCTTTGAGTTTCATTTTCAGCTGGGAGCGCCCCCCAGGGCTGCATCATTCCCAGGCCACATGGGTCCGTCCCTGTGGCATGTACCCCTTTGATTCATGTTTTTAGCTTACTTTATTGGGGGCGCCCCTTGGGCTGCATCATCCCCAAAGTCGCTCGGGCCTGACTCAGCGGTGTTCACCTTTTTCTACTCCTATCTAAATGGATTTGATCCTTCATGATTAACATGCTTGACTTAATCACCCGCTCAATTGACACCAACTGATGGAGCTGCTCCCTAACAGCACGACGCTTGCGCATGGGTCCATCCCTACAACGCCAACAAACCTGAATGGCTGAGCTTTGGCCGCGGCAACCCCGCAGGGCGCCACCTCACCAAGCCTTCAGTGCCTCGTCACCCTCCTAGAGCAACCAACAGCTGGTCGGCAATTGTAACGGCAAACCCTCGCTTTTCTCATGATGAACTCGCAGGAACGCTTTAAGGAGCAGCATCGGGCGAGGCCTCCGCAGCGTCTCCTTCGCTCACGTCCGCGCGAACCGCTTGCACGTTAAGGGGGGGGGGTACCTGAGCATCGTGACTCATGGACTCTTACTGGCTCTCCAGCCCTCACCTCCTGGCCTTGTCCATAGCATCGCGACTTGGCATACCAGCGACGGCTGAGCTTGCTCGAGGGCCGGGGCCTGAGGATGTAGAGCACGAGGGGGAGCAAAGGTGAGAGGGAAGAGGCACGTGGGGACCTCGCCAGGCGACTCCTCAGCTGCCAATGTGCGGGCCCGTCGCCGCGCCAAGGAGTGGCTTCCGACCCCCGAGATAAGTCATCCTCTGGAAACACTAGCTATCGCAGCACCGACCTCGCACCTAATGCAATCCCGCTTTGGCAACAGCGCGCTCCTTTCTCACCAAACGATGACTGCTTGAGCGCTATAGGGGACCTCCTGAGCATCGCGACTCAGGGGTTCTTACTGGACCCCGGGCCGCTCACCTCCTGGCCTTGACCACGTCATCGCTACCTGGCATTCCAGCGACGGCGGAAGCCTGCCTTGGGACCGGGACCTGTCAGCGCAGAGCGTCAAGTCCTTGCGAGGTTCGAAGGAGGAACTAAGCTAAGATGGGACGAGCATCTCTCACCGCTTCACGAAAAGGATCATATTAAAGAACTACAAGCACCTTACAAACCCCCACGGGGTGTGTTCTTCGATTCCTCGCAGGGAACAAAAGGAGCAAATCCTAAAGAGTGCTAACTACGCGCGCCTCCGCAAGAGACGCCATCATCAACAGTGGGCCGTCAGCCACCGGCGCCAACCCCATACAGATCAATGGCGACGGCGGCCTGACGAGCCTGCCCTGCTCCGAGAGCGATGCAAGCTCGGGGGCTCGTAGCTGTCGTCGCTCGTCTCCGGAGTTGCAAAGATCTCGGCCGAGTCGCTGGATCCTCCGACACCTCCGCTGCCTAAGGAGCTGCTGGGAAGCGATTGGCGAGCCTAGTCCTCGTTGCGGCAGGGCCCAGGCCACCTTTCTCACGGCAGCACTCCAGCCGGCATCCCTCTGTGTCGAAGACCTTGATGAACATCAGGGAGACGCCGTCATACTCGAGGTGGATTACGAGGGCGCCACCCGTCCTGCAGACCCGGGCGATCTCGCCCCAGCCACGGGTCATGTACACCCTGCCCAGAGCGACGACCTCGACCTCCGCTTCGGTCGCAGGGGTACTGCAGTCAGCATGCTGCAACCAAAGCTCGATAGTCCCCCTCGGCAAGATCTCGAAGGCGAAGGAAGGAGGAAGGCGAATCCAAGACCGAGGAGGCATGGTGGCATGAAGCACGAGCTCGTGAGAAGAAACCTCGGCGTGAACTCCAGGAGGAACGATGCGCACCACCGTGATCCGCCGGCGGCGACGGCGCCTCTGGCGGTGCCGCTCGGCGCCAGCACCTTCAGGACCCTCGATTCGGGCGTACAAGGGCAATGGGAATCCAAGCGGCGGCCGCTCTAACCATGGCCTCGACACCTCCTGCCAAGCACCCCCTCCTATGTGGCAAGAGGCGGGCCGTTTCTTCGGAGGAAACAGGACAGGACCCTCTCAGGGGGCCTTCCCCTTCTCTTCGGTAGAAAACCGACGGATCGGTGCCATTGGCGAAGGGAAGAGAGAGGATGAAGAGGAAAACGGAGAGTAGCAGGAAGAGATGGACTGGAAGGGCTCGTGCCGTTCCGTACATATAGCCGAGGGAGGCCAACCGTCGGCCTCCACAATCACAGGTAATCATGACCCGTTTTGCATGCAGGGACTTGTCAATTCGTGCAGTTGCCGAGGCGTCATGGGGGAGCCAGGACACCCACGTCGAATCAATTGCCACGCGGCGCCCAAGGCCGCAGGCTATTGGGGCCCGCGGCGCTTCGCACTTGCCCCGTCGCTTGTCTGCTAAGCCAAGTTTGGGCGCGCCTTGGGCCCGGGGGCTACTGTCGGCATTCTGGGAACGGGGGTACCCAGACTTGCCTGCCTATGGCCTGCGGCGTGGCTCAAGGAGTGGCCCAGTACGACCCATCTTCATCAACGCATACCCAAGACCCTTGCGAGGGGCCAAGCCTCACGGGGCGGGCGATAGGAGGCTTCCTCGGGCACAGCCTCGTCAGGCTGGCTCGCGAGGAGGCGGAGAGATCAAGGCGGGGTACCTCACTAGGTGCCCGTGACGCAAGCCATGACGACCGAGGCCAGGCGGGCGCCAGGCGGGCGCCGGCCTGTGCAGAGTCCTTGTTTCCCCTTTGGTGCAAAGGGGCCAAGAGCAGGCAAGAGTATCAAGAAAAGGCAACCATTTCGGTGCAACAAGACGAAGACCAGCAGGACGGCAGGATGGAGGTCATCATGGAGCCCAAGCTGGCGTCATCGTCAGGGTCTTTGGCAGGCGAGGACCAACTTTAATCAGGATAGGTGTACTAGATGTTCCCCTTCAAAATGGCCAATTGTTGGCACCCTTCCCGCTCAATATTTGGGGAGAGGCCCAGGGCCTCCGGCTATAAATAGGACTAGCCACCCACAGGGTAGAGGCATCGGCATCTAGAGATAGAGAGATAGAGAGGCGACTAAACTCCCCCTAGCAGTTCATCGCGCCAGCCAAGAACAGACCCTCGTGAGGCTGTCCACACACCACAACCTGGAGTAGGGTATTACACCACAATGGTGGCCTGAACCAGTATAAATCTCGTGTCCCTTGTGTTGTTCTTCGTGTAGTTTTAGATCCTTGCGAGGCAACGAGACATGGGTAGGCAGGGGGTGTGATCTCCGCGTGCACCCCAGAGTTCAAACCTTGAGGGTCTGCCGGAACCCGAAATCCGACATAGATGATGGGTGGCTAGAGTGACAGAAGCTTAAACCCTAGTTTATGCGTTGCTTCGTAAGGGGCTGATTTGGATCCATATGTTTCATGCTATGGTTAGGTTTACCTTAATACTTTTGTTGTAGTTGCGGATGCTTGCAATAGAGGTTAATCATAAGTGGGATGTTTGTTCAAGTAAGAACAGCACCCAAGCACCGGTCCACCCACATATCAAATTATCAAAGTACCGAACGTGAATCATATGAGCGTGATGAAAACTAGCTTGACGATATTCCCATGTGTCCTCGGGAGCGCTTTTCCTATTATAAGAGTTTGTCCAGGCTTGTCCTTTGCTACAAAATGGATTGGGCCACCTTGCTGCACTTTATTTACTTTTGTTACTTGTTGCTCGTTACAATTTATCTTATCACAAAACTATCTTTTACCACTTATTTCAGTACTTGCAGAGAATACCTTGCTGAAAACCGCTTATCATTTCCTTCTGCTCCTCGTTGGGTTCGACACTCTTACTTATCGAAAGTACTACGATAGATCCCCTATACTTCTGGGTCATCAAGACTCTTTTATGACACCGTTGCTGGGGAGTGAAGCGCCTTTGGTAGGTGGAATTTTGTAAGGAAAAATTTATTTACTGTGCTGCAATTTTCTGTTACTTGTTACTATGGAAAGTAATTGTCTGAGGGGCTTGTTCGGGGTATATTCACCCCGTCTAGTAGAGCAAAGAGTTGCTCCTCAACCTACTAAACCTACTGAACCTATTGAAAATGAAACTCCTTTTCAGATTCCTTCGGGTATGATGGAAAAACTGCTAGCTAACACTTTTACAGGAGATGGAACAAAGCATCCTGATGAACATCTACGCTATGTGGATGATGTTTGTGGACTATTTAAGCTTGCAGGTATACCGGATGATGTTGTTAAGAAGAAGGCCTTCCCTTTTATATTTGAAGGGAGACGCATTGACATTGTATAGGCTATGTGATGATATGAGATCATGGAACTATAAAAGATTGAAATTGGAATTTCATCAAAAGTATTACCCTATGAATCTTGTTCATCGTGATCGCAATTATATATATAATTTTTGGCCTCGCGAAGGAGAAAGCATCGCTCAAGCTTGTGGGAGGCTTAATGTTATATTCATGCCCCAATCATGAGCTCGCAAGAGAAGTAATTATGCAAAGTTTTTATGCTCAGCTTTCTGATAACAATCGCACCATGCTCGATACTTCTTGTGCTGGCTCTTTTATGATGAAGCCTATTGAATTTAGATGGAATTTATTGGATAGAATTAAACGCAACTCTGAAGATTGGGACCTCGATGAAGGTAAGGAGTCAGGTATGACACTTAAGTTTGATTGTGTTAAATCTTTTATGGATACCGATATTTTCCGTAAGTTTAGCACTAAATATGGACTTGACTCTGAGATAGTAGCTTCTTTCTGTGAATCTTTTGCTACTTATGTTGATCTCCTCATGGAGAAGTGGTTTAAATATCATCCTCCCGTAGACGTAAAAGTAGCTGCACCTAATAAAGTTGAAGAAAAGACCATCACTTACAATGATCCTATTGTCCCCACTTCTTATGTTGAGAAACCACTTTTCCCTGTTAGAATGAAGTATCATGCTAGAGCTTCAACTGTTGTTCGTAAAAGCAATATTAGAACTTATATACCTCCTGAGCAAGTCAAAGTAGAACCTAATATTGCTATTGTTAAAGATCTCTTGTCTGATAATATTGATGGGCATGTTATTCAATTCTCTGGTGAAACTGCTAGAATTGCTAAACCCTGTGATAGAGATAAACATAGACCTGTGGTAGGCGTGCCTGTTATTTCTGTTAAAATAGGAGATCATTGTTATCATGGCTTATGTGATATGGGTGCTAGTGCTAGTGTTATACCCATTGACTTATACAAAGAAATTATGCATGAGATTGCACCTGCTGAGTTAGAGGAAATTGACGTTACAATTAAACTTGCCAATAGAGATACTATATCTCCAATAGGAATTGTTAGAGATGTTGAAGTCTTGTGTGGAAAAACCAAATATCCCGCTGATTTTCTTGTTCTTGGTTCTCCATGAGATAGCTTTTGTCCCATTATATTTGGTAGACCCTTCTTGAATACTGTTAACGCTAAGATAGACTGCAAAAAGAATGTTGTTACTATTGGCTTGGACGATATGGTTCATGAGTTTAATTTCTCTAAATTTAGTAAACAACATCGTGAAGAAGAATTACCTAGTAAGGATGAAATTATTGGTCTTGCTTCTATTCCCGGACCTCCTAGTGATCCTTTAGAACACTATTTGCTAGACCATGAAAATGATATGTTCATGAATGAAAGAAGGGAAATAGATGAAGTATTCTTTAAACAGGAACCTATTCTGCAACACAATTTGCCTGTCGATATCCTAGGGGATCCTCCTCCACCCAAGGGTGATCCCGTGTTTGAGCTTATACCGTTGCCTGATAATCTTAAATATGCTTATCTTGATGAAAAGAAAATATATCCTGTCATTATTAGCGCTAACCTTTCAGAGCATGAAGAAGAAAGATTATTGACAACTCTGAAGAAGCACCGTGCTTGTATTGGATATACTTTGGATGATCTTAAGAGCATCAGTCCCACTCTATGTCAACATAAAATAAATTTGGAAGCTGATGCTAAACGAGTTTGTGATCCTCAACGACGTTTGAATCCTTAAGGTATAATTTATCCCGTTGCTGATAGTCAGTGGGTAAGTCATGTCCATTGTGTCCCTAAGAAGGGAGGTATTACTCTTGTCCCTAATGATAAAGACGAATTGATTCCGCAAAGAATTATCACAAGTTATAGGATGGTAATTGATTTCTGCAAATTAAATAAAGCTACTAAGAAAGATCATTACCCCTTACCTTTTATTGATCAAATGCTAGAAAGATTATGCAAACATACACATTATTGCTTTCTAGATGGTTATTCTGGTTTCTCTCAAATACCAGTGTCGGCTAAAGATCAATCAAACACTACTTTTACATGCTCTTTTGGTACTTTTGCTTATAGACGTATGCCTTTCGATTTATGTAATGCACCTGCTACCTTTCAAAGATGCATGATGGCTATATTCTCTGACTTTTGCGAGAAAATTTGTGAGGTTTTCATGGACAACTTTTCCGTCTATGGTTCCTCTTTTGATGATTGCTTGAGCAATATTGCTCGAGTTTTGCAGAGATGTGAAGAAACTAATCTTGTCTTGAATTGGGAAAAGTGCCACTTTATGGTTAATGAAGGTATTGTCTTGGGGCACAAAGTTTCTGAAAGAGGTATTGAAGTTGATAAAGCCAAGGTTGATGCTATTGAAAAAATGCCATGTCCCAAGGACATCAAAGGTATAATAAGTTTCCTTGGTCATGCTAGATTTTATAGGAGGTTCATTAAGAACTTCTCAAAAATCTCTCGGCCTCTGACTAATTTATTACAAAAAGATGTACCATTTGTCTTTGATGATGATTGTGTAGAAGCATTTGAAATACTTAAGAAAGCATTAGTCTCTACACCTGTTGTTCAGCCACCTGATTGGAAT
Organism: Triticum aestivum; assembly: GCF_018294505.1. Taxonomy (NCBI): domain Eukaryota; kingdom Viridiplantae; phylum Streptophyta; class Magnoliopsida; order Poales; family Poaceae; genus Triticum; species Triticum aestivum. Next base: position 619,287,478 of record NC_057798.1, read on the forward strand.
TTACCTTTTGAAATTATGTGCGATGCTAGTGATTACGCTGTAGGTGTTGTTCTAGGGCAAAGAGTTGATAAGAAATTGAATGTTATCCATTATGCTAGTAAGACTCTAGAGAATGCTCAAAGAAATTATGCTACTACCGAAAAGGAACTTTTAGCAGTTGTATTTGCTTGTGATAAATTCAGACCCTATATTGTTGATTCTAAATTAACTATTCACACAGATCATGCTGCTATTAAATATCTTATGGAAAAGAAAGATGCAAAACCTAGGCTTATTAGATGGGTTCTCTTACTTCAAGAATTTGATTTGCATATTGTTGATAGAAAAGGAGCTGAGAACCCCGTTGCAGACAATTTATCTAGGTTAGAAAATTTTCTTGATGACCCACTACCTATTGATGATAGCTTTCCTGATGAGCAATTGAATGTCATAAGTACTTCTCATAGCACTCCATGGTATGCTAATTATGCTAATTATATTGTCGCTAAATTTATACCGCCTAGCTTCACATACCAACAAAGGAAAAAGTTTTTCTATGACTTGTGACATTACTTTTGGGATGACCCACATCTTTATAAAGAAGGAGTAGATGGTGTTATTAGATGTTGTGTACCTGAGCATGAATAGGAACAGATCCTACGCAAGTGTCACTCCGTAGCTTATGGAGGACACCACGCTGGAGATAGAACTGCACATAAGGTATTGCAATCCGGTTTTTATTGCCCTACTCTCTTCAAGGATGCCCGTAAGTTTGTTTTGTCTTGCGACGAATGTCAAAGAATTGGTAACATTAGTAGACGTCAAGAAATGCCTATGAATTATTCACTTGTTATTGAACCATTTGATGTTTGGGGCTTTGCTTATATGGGACCTTTTCCTGCCTCTAATGGATATACACATATTTTAGTTGCTGTTGATTACGTTACTAAGTGGGTAGAAGCTATTCCAACTAGTAGTGCTGATCATAACACTTCTATTAAAATGCTTAAGGAAGTTATTTTTCTGAGGTTTGGAGTCCCTTGATACTTAATGACTGATGGTGGTTCACACTTTATTCATGGTGCTTTCCGTAAGATGCTTGCTAAATACGACGTTAATCATAGAATTGCATCTCCATATCACCCGCGGTCTAGTGGTCAGGTAGAATTGAGCAATAGAGAGCTCAAATTAATTTTGCAAAAGACTGTCAATAGGTCTAGAAAGAATTGGTCCAAGAAACTGAATGACGCGTTGTGGGCCTATAGAACTGCATACAAAAATCCTATGGATATGTCTCCGTATAAAATAGTTTATGGAAAAGCATGTCACTTACCTCTCGAACTAGAACATAAGGCATATTGGGCTATTAAAGAGCTCAACTATGATTTCAAACTTGCCGGTGAGAAGAGGTTATTTGATATTAGTTCACTTGATGAATGGAGAACCCAAGCTTATGAAAATGCCAAGTTGTTTAAAGAAAAGGTTAAAAGATGGCATGACAAAAGGATACAAAAGCGTAAGTTTAATGTAGGTGATTATGTATCGCTATACTACTCTCGTTTAAGATTTTTTGCTGGAAAACTTCTCTCTAAATGGGAAGGTCCCTACATTATCGAGGAGGTATATCGTTCCAGTACCATAAAAATCAACAACTTCGCAAGCACAAATCCGAAGGTGGTAATGGTCAAAGGATAAAACACTATATCTCAGGTAATCCTATAAATGTTGAAACTAATATTATCAAAACCGTAACCCCGGAGGAATACATAAGGTACACTTTCCAGAATGTTCCAGACTCCGAAAAGGAATAGGTATGTGGTATGGTAAGTAAACCGACTCCAACACAATTTTTAAGGCAATATTTCTCCGTCTTGGAATATTTAGAAAAATAGAAAAATAAGTAGCAGTCCGGGGAGGACACGGGGCCTCCATGAGGGTGGAGGGCACGCCCTACCCCCCTGGGCGCGCCCCCCTACCTCGTGAGCACCTCGTGTGCCCTCCGGACTCCATTTCCTTGCATGATACGTATTTTGGTCGGTAAAAATTCATTATATATACTCCCGAGGGTTTTGACTCTCGTATCACGCAAATCTCCTCTATTTTCGTTTTGAGCTGTTTTTCTGATAGGTCTAGAGCACCATGACTTCTCCCCCTCCAACAACAAAGACAAGGATGCTTGGCTATTGAAGATAGAGTTGAAAAGAGAGGAACCAGAAGAAATCAACAAGGATGAAGGGATCAAGAAGGCCATGGAGGTTCAAGATCTGGCGGTGAAAGAAGAAGACATCCCTCAACCTTTACCTAACCTTTTCACTCCAATAGAGCTTGAAGCCTTCAAGATGATTGAGTTAGCCTGCATACAGAACAAGTATCTCACACAGGAGAATATTTTGTTGAAGGATCATATTGCTGGGCTCAAGGGCATTATCCGCAAATTGGAGGAGCTTTTATGCTCAATGTGCGATTATCCACCGTCATCATCACCACCTCCATCACCTCCGAGGATATAATCACATGGGTATGGGCACTCCCCTTGGCAACTGCCAAGCTTGGGGAGGTGCCCTGGTATCGTATCACCCTCACAACTCCTATCTTTACCGTTTTTCTTAGTTCAATCCTTTTAGTAGTATCTTGATTTAGTAGAATAAAGTCATGGCATGATCTAGTTTTGAGTTTTTCTTTATGATACTTCTTTGTAATCGAGTCCGTGAGCTATATAATAAAGATTAGTGTTGAGTCAAGGTCTTGTGTATTTTGCCATGATCTTGGGTGATTAGAAGAAAAAGAATAAAAAGAATCAAAGAGTTCATATTGATCTTAGTGAAAGTAATAACTCCACATAGAAAGAGTATGATGATTAAAAGTTGTTGGGAGTTGGCAAATATAGCTTTGGTCATTGCAATTAATAGAAAGTAATAAGGAAAGAGAGATTTCACATATAGATATATTATCATTGACATCTTTTATGATCGGGAGCACTCATTAAAATATGACATGCTAAAGAGTTGATGTTGGACAAGGAAGACAACATAATGAGTTATGTTTTCTTACATCTAAGATAAAGTATGTTGTCATGGATCCTCTACCGTGTTGATCTTGCCTTTCCCCCTCATGCTAGCCAAATTCTCAGCACCAAGTAGAAATACTACTTGTGCTTCCAAATAACCTTAAACCAGTTTTGCCATGAGAGTCCACCATATCTACCTATGGATTGAGTAAGATCCTTCAAGTAAGTTATCATCGGTGCAAGCAATAAAAATTTCTCTCTAAATATGCATGACTTATTAGTGCGGAGAAAATAAACTTTGTACAAACTTGTTGTGGACGCAATAAAAGCGACGGACTGCATAATAAAGGTCCACATGCAAGGGGCAATATAAAGTGACGTTCTTTTGCATTAAGATTTTGTGCATCAACCCTAAACGCGCATGACAACCTCTGCTTCCCTCTGCGAAGGGCCTATCTTTTATTATCATCCTCTACCTTATGCAAGAGTCACGGTGATCTTCACCTTTCCTTTTTCATTTTATCTTTTCGCAAGCTCAGCATGTTGGAAAGAACATGATATATGTATCTAATTGGATGTAGGGGAGCATGAATTATTATTGTTGACATTACCCTTGAGGTAAAAGGTTGTGGGGCAAAACTATAAGCCCCTATCTTTCTCTGTGTCCGATTAAAACTGGGTAACCACAAGTATTGCGTGAGTGTTAGAAATTATGAAGGACTAAGTGATAGTTGAGTATGTGGACTTGCTTTTAAGCTCTGACATAGACTCTTTCCGATGTTATGATAAATTGCAATTGCTTCAATGACTGAGAGTATAATTTGTTGGTGCTCAATAAGGTTTCTGATTCATACTTTGGCTTTGTGAAAATATCATCACTTGAACATAAGTAATCATATGACAAAATCTATATATGTTGCTGTTATGAAACAATCATGATGCCTTCATGTCCGTATTTTATTTTTATCGTTGCCTCTACCTCGAAACATGAGGACATATTTATTGTTATCGGCTTTTCGCTTGAGGACAAGCAAGGTCTAAGCTTGGGGGAGTTGATACGTCCATTTTGCATCATGCTTTTATATCGATATTTCTTGCATTATGGGCTGTTATTCCACGTTATGTCACAATACTTATGGCTATTCTCTCTTATTTTACAAGGTTTACATGAAGAGGGAGAATGCCGGCAGCTGGAATTCTGGGCTGGAAAAGGAGCAAATATTGAAGGCCTATTCTGCGCAACTCCAAAAGTCCTGAAACTCCACGGAATACCTTAAAATAAATAAAGAAAAATCGTTGCCAAAGATGAAGGCCAGGGGGCCCACACCCTGCTCACGAGGGTGGGGGGCGCGCCCCCTACCTCGTGGGACCCCTGGTGGCTCTCCGACGCCCATCTTCTCCTATATGAAGTCTTTCGATGAGAAAAAAAATAGGAGGCAGCCTTTCGGGACAAGACTCCGCCGCCACAAGGCGGAACCTTGGCGGAACCAATCTAGGGCTCCGGTAGAGCTGTTCTGCCGGGGACACTTCCCTCCGGAGGGGGAAATTATCACCATCGTCATCACCAACGCTCCTCTCTTTGGGAGAGAGCAATCTCCATCAACATCTTCACCAGCACCATCTCATCTCCAAACCCTAGTTCATCTCTTATATCCAATTCTTGTCTCCAAGTCCGGGATTGGTGCTAGTAGGTTGCTAGTAGTGTTGATTACTCCTTGTAGTTGATGCTAGTTGGTTTATTTGGTGGAAGATCATATGTTCAGATCCTTTATGCACATTATTACCCCTCTGATTATGAACATGAATATGCTTTGTGAGTAGTTACATTTGTTCCTGAGGACAAGGGAGAAGTCTTGGTATTAATAGTCATGTGAATTTGGTATTCGTTCGATATTTTGATAAGATGTATGTTGTCTAACCTCTAGTGGTGTTATGTGAACGTCGACTACATAACACTTCACCATTTTTTGGGCCTAGAGGAAGGCATTGGGAAGTAATAAGTAGATGATGGGTTGCTAGAGTGACAGAAGCTTAAACCCTAGTTTATGCGTTGCTTCGTAAGGGGCTGATTTGGATCCATATGTTTCATGCTATGGTTAGGTTTACCTTAATACTTTTGTTCTAGTTGCGGATGCTTGCAATAGAGGTTAATCATAAGTGGGATGTTTGTTCAAGTAAGAATAGCACCCAAGCACCGGTCCACCCACATATCAAATTATCAAAGTACCAAATGCGAATCATATGAGCGTGATGAAAACTAGCTTGACGATATTCCCATGTGTCCTCGGGAGCTCTTTTCCTATTATAAGAGTTTGTCCAGGCTTGTCCTTTGCTACAAAAAGGATTGGGACACCTTGCTGCACTTTATTTACTTTTGTTACTTGTTGCTCGTTACAATTTATCTTATCACAAAACTATCTGTTACCACTTATTTTTGTACTTGCAGAGAATACCTTGCTGAAAACCGCTTATCATTTCCTTCTGCTCCTCATTGGGCTCGACACTATTACTTATCGAAAGTACTACGATAGATTCCCTATACTTGTGGGTCATTAGTATGCAGAATTGTAACTGCAGTAAGAGTCCAAAATCTGAATGAAGAAGTTTGTCTAGCACTTATTGTTTGCAACTAATCAACGTGAATAATTGGATATTATATCAAATGAGTAAGAAAGACAAGTAAAATTGTCAACAAACCTGGCTTGCAGTAGTAATCTGGGTCAATGTCACTACGACCAACAATCCAAAATGACTAGTTTCTGTTCCGAGGGCCGGAATTTTGAAAACCCTATGAACTTTAGAGGTACTAAAGATTACCTAAATACATCTGAACCATTAAGTGTAGGTAGCACTGAGCACACAACAAACCCTAATGACAGTCCTGCCTACTGAGTAATGAATCAATTAGAAAATGGGTGATGAGTAGTGGCTGCTGAGTGTTGAGGACGTATCTCAGGATAAATCGGGTTGGCTTGGTGGGTGCTGCACGTCTAAGCCCTGAACGGACTGGGAAGGTTGGCACGGCGGCGCGCCCGGGCAGCGGTGACGCTGTTGGTCGAGCGGCTCCTGGCCTCCTGTTAGTCTGGCGTCTCCTCCTAGAATCATGCCGTCCTGGGACGGCAAGTCGCCGGCGAGGCATGCGGCTAGGGGCGAGTAGAGATCGGAAGTCGCAGCAGAACAGAGGGGAATCGGGGCCTGGGACGACCCAAAATCCCAGGGTTGGCCGGCCCACCGTGGGCACCCTGTAGAGATAGGGATAATTGACGAATCTCCCATAGAGATACACACCCGAGCAGCGAACATGCATTTTCGAAACTAATTTAGGAACATTTAGCTGACCAATTAAACAACTCTATTTCAATAATATCAGATTCGTATTTGAACATCTAAGCTTGTTTAGCTCGATGGGTGGAGCAGTGTTATTATGACACAAAGCACGTATTCTGATCGTATAGTGATCATAAAAGGGGGAAACTCTAGGCATATTTTTTTAGAAAAAGAGGGTTTCCCCTCCGATTTGTATTAAAGAAACCACCACGGAACCAAAATGATCAATTAAACCCTAAGCATGATCAATTAAACCGTATTTTGCTGTGCCATGGCAGGTTTGAAGCTGCAAACCGGAGAAATGATATTTAGCATCCATTGTTTGCTTCGAACTAAGAACTAAATTCTAAGAGCTGAAAAGAAAGTAGAGTAACCAAGTTAAGATCTATTTTCTGGTTGAGATCAAAAAGTTGAGGAGATATGAAGTACCACCTCTCTTTCGCCGCCGTGTAGGCATTGGGGTGCGATGGCTGTCGGTGGCGTTGAAGCATATCTGCGATGGTAGACGGGTGCATCGGGGGATAAGTCCCGTTGTGGTGGAAGAGAAGGTCGTGTGAGCGGCCCCGACAAAGAGGACTGTCGGTGTCAAAACCAGCGGATCTCAGGTAGGGGGTCCCGAACTGTGCGTCTAGGCGGATGGTAACAGGAGACAAAGGACACGATGTTTTTACCCAGGTTCGGGCCCTCTCGATGGAGGTAAAACCCTACTCCTGCTTGATTGATATTGATGATATGGGTAGTACAAGAGTGGATCTACCACGAGATCAAGGAGGCTAAACCCTAGAAGCTAGCCTATGGTATGATTGTTGTAATGGTTTTGTTTGTCCTACGGACTAAAACCCTCCGGTTTATATAGACACCGGAGAGGGTTAGGGTTACACAAAGTCGGTTACAATGGTAGGAGATCTACATATCCGTATCGCCAAGCTTGCCTTCCATGCCAAGGAAAGTCCCATCCGGACACGGGACGGAGTCTTCAATCTTGTATCTTCATAGTCTTGGAGTCCGGCCGATGATGATAGTCCGGCTATCCGGACACCCCCTAGTCCAGGACTCCCTCAGTAGCCCCTGAACCAGGCTTCAACGACGATGAGTCCGGCGTGCATATTGTTCGGCATTGCAAGGCGGGTTCCTCCTCCGAATAATTCATAGAAGATTGTAAACACCAGGATAGTGTCCGGCTCTGCAAAATAATTTCCACATTCCACCATAGAGAGAATAATATGTACAAAAATTCAATCTGCTGACGTATTTTGTGGCATGACGTCATACCACCACCAAGCCTTTACTTGAATCGTTTTTTATTATACCACCTCAGCGCGTTTAGCGAAGTGGTTTCCTTGGCACGTCTTGTCGAAGCAGAGATCGTGTTCCCCTTATTCCGGGATTCCCATCAATATGGACGTGGGTAACCCAACCGCACCATTGATGGTGGCGCTTGGGAGATAAGCGAGTTTTACCAGGCCGGTGGGGACGCATAGTCTTCGTCCGCCTATATATAAGGGGATAAGGATCCACCTTTTCACCTACGCCTTCTTCCTCCTTTGCTTATCCATCTCTGCGCACTCGAACTCCAGCGCCCAAGTCCGCACATCTCGTCTCAACCTCCTCCAGTCATGTCCGGAGCAGGAGGCAAGTGGTTGGCCTCCTCCGTTATGGAGGAGCACATCGCAAAGCTGCGCGGCGCCGGATACCTTTCCAGCGACATCGCGCACCGGCTACCCGACAAGGGGCAGCTCATCCCCACCCCCAGGCCCCATGAGAGGGTCGTATTCCTTCCCCACTTCCTCCGCGGACTGAGCTTCCCACTTCATCCCTTCGTCCGGGGGCTGATGTTCTACTACGGCCTGGACTTCCACGATCTGGCGCCAAACTTCATCCTCAACATCTTGGCATTTATCGTCGTGTGCGAGGCCTTTCTCTGCATCCGGCCCCACTTTGGCTTGTGGCTCAAGACCTTCAACGTCAAGCCGAAGGTAGTGAAGGGCGTCCAAGTGGAGTGCGGAGGCGCCATGGTGGGAAAGATGCCCAACGTCCTCTGGCTCGAGGGCGCCTTTGTGGAAACCATCAAAGGGTGGCAATCGGGGTGGTTCTATATCACCGAGCCGCGGGACCCTAAATGGGCAGCGGCCCCCGAGTTCAGATCTAGTGCCCCTATGCAGCTCACCTCCTGTAAAAAGAAGGGTTGCTATGGGGCAGTTCGGAGGAGCTGACCGGACTCCAGTCCCATCTCCAGACCTTGGTGAACAAGAAGCTCAAGCTTGTCAACATGATCCAGGTCATGCTCAACTGCCGGATTCTCCCCTGCCAACAACGGGCCTTCAATTTGTGGGAGTTTGATCCGGCACAGCACCAGGCCTTGAGCGGGCTCTTCGACACGAGGTACGAAGCTGCCTGGATGGTGCTATTCAAGGGCGGAGAAGCCCCCGCATCCGCGGCGGAAGACCGCGGATTCAGCACCAAGCGCCCGGCCGGCGAGGTGAGCTTTGTTATCCTCTATGGGACATTTATTTTCTTTCATAGTTTGATTCTATGCGAGATTTTGAAACTCCCAATGCCTTTGACAGGACTGGCAGAGGACGTCCGGATAGGTAGACTATCCGGCTCCCCTTCCCGAAGACCCAGCGGACGCCCGTTTAACGGGGCTGCTGGTCCCTACACTTTATGTAGTGCCGGAGAAGAAGGCCAAGAAGAAGGCCGCGGGAACTCGAAGAAGTTCCTGGCGCCAAGTGATATCGGACTCATCGTCCGATGGCTCCGAGGCGGACTCCTCCCCCGAAGACGAGGAGGAGAAAGAGGACTCTCTCCCAGAGGAGGGAGAGAGGAAGAGGAAGGCTTCCCCAACGGGCGAGGCTGAAGGGTCCAAGAGGGGAAGGACTATTCCCCCGGACAGCTCCGCCAATGCCAACGTTGGCGACGAAGAGTGGCCCTCAAGGGCCAGGCCTCCGGCAAGATCGTAAGTATCCGGAATCCTGAATGATTTATAATTTCTCTTTTGTGTCACATAGTGTCCTTCTAATGCCGCACACTACCTGTAGTCCGGCAGATGATGATCTCCCCGCTTCATCGAGCGGGTCGTTGGCTCCGTCGGATGTAGATTCCTTCCCGACTGCCTCCACCCCTCGCAACACTGAGGATGCCGAGGTGGGATCCCAGGAAGGGACCCATCAGGAGGAGGCTCTGGAGGTGCCACAAGGCAGCCTCCCGGACTTTGCGCCGGACTCCATGCCGGAACCCGCAGTGGTTCCGGAGTCCGGCAGGCGGCCCCTTCGCAAGAAGGGCAAGACCGTGACGCCGGCAGCCTCCGTCCAACCGAAGGCGCCGGACAACTTGTTGGAGGTGCTCAACGGCGCTTCCATCGAGGAAAAACACCGCACTATCATGAGTGCGGTGATTCAGAAGGTTCAGCTCACCAAGAGCGGGCTGACCGAAGCCTGCAGTAGCCTTCTAACAGGCTTTGAGGTAAAAAGTTTAAAATATGTAATGTAGTACCGCATAGACAGTAGCCCCTGATGCTCGGTTCGGTGTTCGGAAAGAAAAACCGGATTAAGGATCTTTAAAAAGATATACGCAGGAGTGCTAAAAATTATGTCAATATGGGTTTGCAGGCTGCGCTGCTGACCTCTGCCGCACTGACTGTGGAGGTCGGTGCGTTGAAGCAGGACATCGAGTGGTCCGAGCAAGAGCTTGGCCTTGTCAAGAAGCAGCTCGAGGACAAAGAAGGTGAGTAACACCACCTTTAAATTTGTACCTTACAGAAAAGGATTTTGGTTGCAATGGAAATAACAAGGATAACGTGGGTACTGCAGGGGCCACGAACGAGGTGGTAACCCTGAAGGAGGCCGTGTCCGCGGCTGAACGCAATGCGGCCGCGGAACGAGCGGAGCGAGAGAAGCAGGAGGCGCGGGTGGCGGAGGTGCGGCAAGAGCTCCAGGCTCTCATGGAAAAGCATGAGAGTTTGGAGCGCGACTCAAAGACTCTAGAGTCCGAGCTTGCCTCAGCTCTTGAATGTGCCAAAGCCTCTAAGGCCGAGGCCCGTAAGGCCCTTCAGGAGATTGAGGATGTGAAGAAAATAGCGGCGGGTAAGGCATTTTTCATGCAAAGCAAGCATGTTAATGTAAACTACCTGACACTTACCCGAATTCGGAGCTCTCCAGGGGCGTTTGCAGATCTGCCTCGCAGTGTGTCCGATGCCGCCGCATTCTACCGAGCCGAGGAGGGGAGCTCAACGGAGAAGGTCTTATGGTGTCAGTACGCTGAGGCCGGACATCCGGTGCCCCCTAGCGACCAGCTGAAGCAGCTGGTCGAGCTCCACAAGGTAGTCGAGCAGGCCATGAAGGGCCTCATAGTTCGGCTATGGCCTGGAGAGGCCATGCCTGGGAGCTACTTCGGCCTCGTGCGGCGGCTAGTGGATGCATGCCCCTGGGTGGAGGTCATCAAGCGCTCCGCATGTATTGAAGGTTCCCGTCGGGCCCTTGCCCGCGCAAAGGTGCATTGGGGCAGGCTGGATGCGGAGAGGCTTATCACTGACGTGCCGCCAGCGGGCAAGGAGTATCGTACGCCCGAGATGTACTATAAGACTGTCCTGAAGGGTGCCCGCAAGATTGCGGAAGAGTGCCCCGGAGATGTAATTATTGAGTAAACTCGCAATGTGTTATCCTGTGCACTGAAAAACTTTGTTCATATGCACTAAGCAACGCTTATTGATTTAAAATATTACCTTCTGTGCGGCCGTTTATTAAATCTGAGAGATGGCAAGTCCTCGGCTTCAGCCCCCATGCCACGAGTGCTGGGGTGTTCGGGATAAACTTGAGCGCTCTTGTTCCCATTTTTGGGTCCATCTAGGGAGGCGCTCAACACAACGAACAAGGCAACCGGACTTATAATGCTTTAACACTCTCACTTAGCCATAGAATTCTATAATTTTAAATTTCGGTGAAGCCCCTAATATTCAGAAGACCGAGTTCGGGGCGCTATCCACACCTTGGTCGGACACTATCCGGTTCTTCGCTCAAAGCGGCATAAGTCTTTAGGGACTCGAAAAGACCTCTCGAACAGCGACTAGTCTCTCGCCTTATCATGACAGTCAGTTTTAGCTTTCTCCACTGAGGCGCTCACCCAGCTCAACCGGGGCGCAATCGCAGTGGTTCTCCCAGTGCTACCTTAGCCGACAGAACGGAACGTAAGGTACCAAAACATGGGAGCCGGGCAAACCCAACTATTAACCCAAGACATGATTCGGAGCCGATTCATATAATGCTAGAAGTTCGGGGTGCCGCACTTGTGAAAGTGTTCGTACTTATCACACCATAATGCGGGGAACATAAGCCCCTGGTGTATTCGGCCGTACCAAAATATACGGGTGCAAGATGTCATTAATGAACATATATGTAAAAAAAGTAATGCAATTATAGGCAAAAAGTGCTGCATTGTTTATTCAAGGAATTCTGCTATGAGTGCAGAATGATACAAATAGTGCGGTAAGCATTGGACTAATTAGACGTGTCCCCCTCCAGGGGTGGGCTGCGGACTGATGTATTTAACAAATTTAATGCTCGTAATGGAGACCACCTGAGTGTTCGTCGCAGCCTTTGTCCCTCCCTGGCTGTTGCATCGTGAGTTCGGCAGGTTCGCCGCCGGACAGGGCCTCTGGTGAACGGAGTGAAGGAAATATGCCCTAGAGGCAATAATAAAGTTATTCTTTATTTCCTCATATCATGATAAATGTTTATTATTCATGCTAGAATTGTATTAACCTGAAACATGATACATGTGTGAATACATAGACAAAACTATAGTCACTAGTATGCCTCTACTTGACTAGCTCATTAATCAAAGATGGTTATGTTTCCTAACCATAGACATGTGTTGTCATTTGATTAGTGGGATCACATCATTAGGAGAATGATGTGATTGACATGACCCATTCCGTTAGCCTAGCACTTGATCGTTTAGTATACTGCTATTGCTTTCTTCATGACTTATACAAAGTTCCTGCAACTATGAGATTGTGCAACTCCCGTTTACCGGAAGAACACTTTGTGTGCTACCAAACGTCACAACGTAACTGGGTGATTATAAAGGTGCTCTACAGGTGTTTTTGAAGGTACATGTTGGGTTGGCATAATTCAAGATTAGGTTTTGTCACTCTGATTGTCGGAGAGGTATCTCTGGGCCCTCTCGGTAATACTCATCACCTAAGCCTTGCAAGCATTATAACTAATGAGTTAGTTATGAGATGATGTATTACAGAACGAGCAAAGAGACTTGCCGGTAACGAGATTGAACTAGGTATTGGATACCGACGATCAAATCTCGGGCAAGTAACATACCGATGACAAAGGGAACAATGTATGTTGTTATGCGGTTTGACCGATAACGATCTTCATAGAATATGTAGGAACCAATATGGGCATCCAGGTCCCGCTATTGGTTATTGACCAAGAATGGTTCTAGGTCATGTCTACATAGTTCTCGAACCCGTAGGGTCCGCACGCTTAACGTTACGATGACAGTTTTATTATGAGTTTATCAGTTTTGATGTACCGAAGTTTATTCGGAGTCCCGGATGTGATCTCGGACATGACGAGGAGTCTCGAAATGGTCAAGACATAAAGATTGATATATTGGAAGCCTATATTTGGACATCGGAATCGTTTCGGGTGAAATCGGCATTTTACCGGAGTACCGGGAGGTTACCGGAACCCTCCCGGGGGGTTAATGGGCCTACATGGGCCACGAGGGAGAAGAGGGAAGGAACCAGGAGGGGCCGCGCGCCCCTCCCCCTCCTAGTCCGAATAGGACAAGGGAAGGGGGGCGGCGCCCCCTCCTTTCCTTCCCCTCTTCCTCCTCTTTCCCCCCTTCTCCTACTCCTACTTGGAAAGAAGGGAGTCCTACTCCCGGTGGGAGTAGGACTCCCCCCTTGGCGTGCCCTCCTTGGCCGGCCGCCTCCTCCCCCTGGCTCCTCTATATACGGGGGCGGGGGGCACCCCATAGACACATAAGTTGATCTACGGATCATTCCTTAGCCGTGTGCGGTGCCCCCTCCACCATATTCCACCTCGGTCATATCGTCGCGGAGTTTAGGCGAAGCCCTGCGCTGGTAGAACATCATCATCGTCACCACGCCGTCGTGCTGACGAAACTCATCTCCAGAGCTCGGCTGGATCGAAGGCCGGAGATCGTCATCGAGCTGAACGTGTGCTGAACTCAGAGGCCCCGTACTTTCGGTGCTTGGATCGGTCGGATCGTGAAGACGTACGACTACATCAACCTCGTTGTGCTAACGCTTCCGCTTACGGTCTACGAGGGTACGTGGACAAACACTCTCCCCTCTCCTTGCTATGTCATCACCATGATCTTGCGTGTGCGTAGGAATTTTTTTGAAATTACTACGTTCCCCAACAGTGGCATCCGAGCCTAGGTTTTATGTGTTGATGTTATATGCAGGAGTAGAACACAAGTGAGTTGTGGGCGATACAAGTCATACTGCTTACCAGCATGTCATACTTTGGTTTGGCAGTATTGTGAGATGAAGCAGCCCGAACTGACATTACGCATACGCTTGCGCGAGGCTGGTTTCACTGTTACGAGCACTCGTGCTTAAAGGTGGCTGGCGGGTGTCTGTCTCTCTCACTTTAGCTGAATCGAGTGTGGCTATGCCCGGTCCTTGCGAAGGTTAAAACAGCACCAACTTGACGAACTATTGTTGTGGTTTTTGATGCGTAGGTAAGAACAGTTCTTGCTAAGCCCGTAGCAGCCACGTAAAAATTTGCAACAACAAAGTAGAGGACATCTAACTTGTTTTTGCAGGGCATGTTGTGATGTGATATGGTCAAGACGTGATGCTATATTTTATTGTATGAGATGATCATGTTTTGTAACCGAAGTTATCGGCAACTGGCAGGAGCCATATGGTTGTCGCTTTATTGTATGAAATGCAAACGCCCTGTAATTGCTTTACTTTATCACTAAGCGGTAGTGATAGTCATAGAAGCAATAGATGGCGTAACGACAACGATGCTACGATGGAGATCAAGGTGTCGCGCCGATGACGATGGTGATCACGATGGTGCTTCGGAGATGGAGATCACAAGCACAAGATGATGGCCATATCATATCACTTATATTGATTGCATGTGATGTTTATCCTTTATGCATCTTATCTTGCTTTGATTGACGGTAGCATTTTAAGATGGTCTCTCACTAGAATTATCAAGAAGTATTCTCGCTGAGTATGCACCGTTGCCAAAGTTCGTCGTGCCCAGACACCATGTGATGATCGGGTGTGATAAGCTCTACGTCCATCTACAATGGGTGCAAGCCAGTTTTGCACACGCGGAATACTCAGGTTAAACTTGACGAGCCTAGCATATGCAGATATGGCCTCGGAACACGGAGACCGAAAGGTTGAGCGTGAATCATATGGTAGATATGATCAACATAGTGATGTTCACCATTGAAAACTACTCCATCTCACGTGATGATCGGTTATGGTTTAGTTGATTTGGATCACGTGATCACTTAGATGACTAGAGAGATGTCTGTCTAAGTGGGAGTTCTTAAGTAATATGATTAATTGAACTTAAATTTATCATGAACTTAGTACCTGATAGTATCTTGCTTGTCTATGTTTGTTTGTAGATAGATGGCTCGTGTTGTTGTTCCGTTGAATTTTAATGCGTTCCTTGAGAAAGCAAAGTTGAAAGATGATGGTAGCAATTACATGGACTGGGTCCGTAACCTGAGGATTATCCTCATTGCTGCACAGAAAAGTTACGTCCTGGAAGCACCGCTGGGTGCCAGGCCTGCTGCTGATGCAACTGACGACGTTAAGAACGTCTGGCAGAGCAAAGCTGATGACTACTCTATAGTTCAGTGTGCCATGCTTTACGGCTTAGAACCGGGTCTTCAACGACGTTTTGAACGTCATGGAGCATATGAGATGTTCCAGGAGTTGAAGTTAATATTTCAAGCAAATGCCCGGATTGAGAGATATGAAGTCTCCAATAAGTTCTATAGCTGCAAGATGGAGGAGAATAGTTCTGTCAGTGAACACATACTCAGAATGTCTGGGTATAATAATCACTTGATTCAACTGGGAGTTAATCTTCCTGATGATAGTGTCATTGACAGAATTCTCCAATCACTGCCACCAAGCTACAAGAGCTTTGTGATGAACTATAATATGCAAGGGATGAACAAGACTATTCCCGAGCTCTTCGCAATGCTAAAAGCTGCGGAGGTAGAAATCAAGAAGGAGCATCAAGTGTTGATGGTCAACAAGACCACTAGTTTCAAGAAAAAGGGCAAAGGGAAGAAGAAGGGGAACTTCAAAAAGAACGGCAAGCAAGTTGCTGCTCAAGAGAAGAAACCCAAGTTCTGGACCTAAGCCTGAAACTGAGTGCTTCTACTGCAAGCAGACTGGTCACTGGAAGCGGAACTGCCCCAAGTATTTGGCGGATAAGAAGGATGGCAAAGTGAACAAAGGTATATGTGATATACATGTTATTGATGTGTACCTAACTAGAGCTCGTAGTAGCACCTGGGTATTTGATACTGGTTCTGTTGCTAATATTTGCAACTCGAAACAGGGACTACGGAATAAGCGAGCACTGGCCAAGGACGAGGTGACGATGCGCGTGGGAAACGGTTCCAAAGTCGATGTGATCGCGGTCGGCACGCTACCTCTACATCTACCTTCGGGATTAGTTTTAGACCTAAATAATTGTTATTTGGTGCCGGCGTTGAGCATGAACATTATATCTGGATCTTGTTTAATGCGAGACAGTTATTCATTTAAATCAGAGAATAATGGTTGTTCTATTTATATGAGTAATATCTTTTATGGTTATGCACCCTTGAAGAGTGGTCTATTTTTATTGAATCTCGATAGTAGTGATACACATATTCATAATGTTGAAGCCAAAAGATGCAGAGTTGATAATGATAATGCAACATATTCGTGGCACTGCCGTTTAGGTCATATCGGTGTAAAGCGCATGAAGAAACTCCATACTGATGGACTTCTGGAATCACTTGATTATGAATCACTTGGTACTTGCGAACCGTGCCTCATGGGCAAGATGACTAAAACACCGTTCTCCGGTACTATGGAGAGAGCAACAGATTTGTTGGAAATCATACATACAGATGTATATGGTCCGATGAATGTTGAGGCTCGTGGCGGATATCGTTATTTTCTCACCTTCACAGATGATTTGAGCAGATATGGGTATATCTACTTAATGAAGCACAAGTCTGAAACATTTGAAAAGTTCAAAGAATTTCAGAGTGATGTGGAAAATCATTGTAACAAGAAAATAAAGTTTCTACGATCTGATCATGGAGGAGAATATTTGAGTTACGAGTTTGGTTTACATTTGAAACAATGCGGAATAGTTTCGCAACTCACGCCACCCGGAACACCACAACGAAATGGTGTGTCCGAACGTCGTAATCGTACTTTACTTGATATGGTGCGATCTATGATGTCTCTTACTGATTTACCGCTATCGTTTTGGGGTTATGCTTTAGAGACGGCCGCATTCACGTTAAATAGGGCACCATCAAAATCCGTTGAGACGACACCTTATGAACTGTGGTTTGGCAAGAAACCAAAGTTGTCGTTTCTTAAAGTTTGGGGCTGCGATGCTTATGTGAAGAAACTTCAACCAGATAAGCTCGAACCCAAATCGGAGAAATGTGTCTTCATAGGATACCCAAAAGAGACTGTTGGGTACACCTTCTATCACAGATCCGAAGGCAAGACATTCGTTGCTAAGAATGGATCCTTTCTAGAGAAGGAGTTTCTCTCGAAATAAGTGAGTGGGAGGAAAGTAGAACTTGATGAGATAACTGTATCTACTCCCTTATTGGAAAGTAGTTCATCACGAGAACTGGTTCCTGTGACGACTACACCAATTAGTGAGGAAGTTAATGATATTGATCATGAAACTTCAGATCAAGTTTCTGCTGAACCTCGTAGGTCTACCAGAGTAAGATCCGCACCAGAGTGGTACGGTAATCCTATTCTGGAAGTCATGTTACTTGACCATGATGAACCTATGAACTATGAGGAAGCGATGATGAGCTCAGATTCCGCAAAATGGCTAGAGGCCATGAAATCTGAGATGGGATCCATGTATGGAAACAAAGTATGGACTTTGGTTGACTTGCCCGATGATCGGCAAGCCATTGAGAATAAATGGATCTTTAAGAAGAAGACTGACGGTGATGGTAATGTAACTGTCTATAAAGCTCGAGTTGTTGCAAAAGGTTTTCGACAAGTTCAAGGGGTTGACTACGATGAGACTTTCTCACCAGTAGCAATGCTTAAGTCTGTCCGAATCATGTTAGCTATTGCTGCATTTCATGATTATGAAATTTGGCAAATGGATGTCAAGACTGCATTCTTGAATGGATTTCTAGAAGAAGAGTTGTATATGATGCAGCCAGAAGGTTTTGTTGATCCAAAAGGTGCTAACAAAGTGTGCAAGCTCCAGCGTTCCATTTATGGACTGGTGCAAGCATCTCGGAGTTGGAATAAACGCTTTGATAGTGTGATCAAAGCATATGGTTTTATACAGACTGTTGGAGAAGCCTGTATTTACAAGAAAGTGAGTGGGAGCTCTGTAGCATTTCTAGTTTTATATGTAGATGACATATTATTAATTGGAAATGATATAGAATTTCTGGACAACATAAAGGGATACTTGAATAAAAGTTTTTCAATGAAAGACCTCGGTGAAGCTGCTTATATATTGGGCATCAAGATCTATAGAGATAGATCAAGACGCTTAATAGGACTTTCACAAAGCACATACCTTGACAAAATTTTGAAAAAGTTCAAAATGGATCAGGCAAAGAAAGGATTCTTGCTTGTGCTACAAGGTGTGAAGTTGAGTCAAACTCAATGCCCGACCATAGCAGAGGATAGAGAGAAAATGAAAAATGTTCCCTATGCTTCAGCCATAGGCTCTATCATGTATGCAATGCTGTGTACCAGACCTGACGTATGCTTAGCAATAAGCTTGGCAGGAATGTACCAAAGTAATCCAGGAGTGGATCACTGGACAGAGTTCAAGAACATCCTGAAATACCTGAAAAGGACTAAGGATATGTTTCTCATATATGGAGGTGACAAAGAGCTAGTCGTAAATGGTTACGTCGATGCAAGCTTTGACACTGATCCGCATGATTCTAAATCGCAAACCGGATACGTGTTTTTATTAAACGGTGGAGCTGTAAGTTGGTGCAGTTCTAAACAAAGCGTCGTGGAGGGATCTACATGTGAAGCGGAGTACATAGCTGCTTCTGAAGCAGCGAATGAAGGAGTCTGGATGAAGGAGTTCATTTCTGATCTAGGTGTCATACCTAGTGCATTGGGACCAATGAAAATCTTCTGTGACAATACTGGTGCAATTGCCTTGGCAAAGGAATCCAGATTTCACAAGAGGACCAAGCACATCAAGAGATGCTTCAATTCCATTCGGGACCAAGTCCAAGTGGAAGACATAGAGATTTGCAAGATACATATGGATCTGAATGTTGCAGACCCATTGAATAAGCCTCTCTCACGAGCAAAACATGATCAGCACCAAGACTCCATGGGTGTTAGAATCATTACTATGTAATCTAGATTATTGACTCTAGTGCAAGTGGGAGACTGAAGGAAATATGCCCTAGAGGCAATAATAAAGTTATTATTTATTTCCTCATATCATGATAACTGTTTATTATTCATGCTAGAATTGTATTAACCGGAAACATGATACATGTGTGAATACATAGACAAAACTATAGTCACTAGTATGCCTCTACTTGACTAGCTCATTAATCAAAGATGGTTATGTTTCCTAACCATAGACATGTGTTGTCATTTGATTAGTGGGATCACACCATTAGGAGAATGACGTGATTGACATGACCCATTCCGTTAGCCTAGCACTTGATCGTTTAGTATACTGCTATTGCTTTCTTCATGACTTATACAAAGTTCCTGCAACTATGAGATTGTGCAACTCCCGTTTACCGAAAGAACACTTTGTGTGCTATCAAACGTCACAACGTAACTGGGTGATTATAAAGGTGCTCTACAGGTGTTTCCGAAGGTACATGTTGGGTTGGCAAAATTCAAGATTAGGTTTTGTCACTCCGATTGTCGGAGAGGTATCTCTGGGCCCTCTCGGTAATACTCATCACCTAAGCCTTGAAAGCATTATAACTAATGAGTTAGTTATGAGATGATGTATTACAGAACGAGTAAAGAGACTTGCCGGTAACGAGATTGAACTAGGTATTGGATACCGACGATCAAATCACGGGCAAGTAACATACCGATGACAAAGGGAACAACGTATGTTGTTATGCGGTTTGACCGATAAAGATCTTCGTAGAATATGTAGGAACCAATATGGGCATCTAGGTCCCGCTATTGGTTATTGACCGAGAATGGTTCTAGGTCATGTCTACATAGTTCTCAAACCCGTAGGGTCCGCACGCTTAACGTTACGATGACAGTTTTATTATGAGTTTATAAGTTTTGATGTACCGAAGTTTGTTCGCAGTCCCGGGTGTGATCTCGGACATGACGAGGAGTCTCGAAATGGTCAAGACATAAAGATTGATATATTGGAAGCCTATATTTGGACATCGGAATCGTTCCGGGTGAAATCGGCATTTTACCGGAGTACCAGGAGGTTACCGGAACCCCCCCCCCCCCGGGGGGTTAATGGGCCTACATGGGCCACGAGGGAGAAGAGGGAAGGAGCCAGGAGGGGCCGCGCGCCCCTCCCCCTCCTAGTCCGAATAGGACAAGGGAAGGGGGGCGGCGCCCCCACTTTCCTTCCCCTCTTCCTCCTCTTTCCCCCCTTCTCCTACTCCTACTTGGAAAGAAGGGAGTCCTACTCCCGGTGGGAGTAGGACTCCCCCCTTGGCGCGCCCTCCTTGGCCGGCCGCCTCCTCCCCCTGGCTCCTTTATATACAGGGGCGGGGGGCACCCCATAGACACACAAGTGGATCTACGGATCGTTCCTCTCCACCATATTCCACCTCGGTCATATCGTCGCGGAGTTTAGGCGAAGCCCTGTGCTGGTAGAACATCATCATCGTCACCACGCCGTCGTGCTGACGGAACTCATCTCCGGAGCTCGGCTGGATCGGAGGCCGGAGATCGTCATCGAGCTGAACGTGTGCTGAACTCAGAGGCCCCGTACATTCGGTGCTTGGATCGGTCGGATCGTGAAGACGTACGACTACATCAACCGCGTTGTGCTAATGCTTCTGCTTACGGTCTACGAGGGTACGTGGACAAACACTCTCCCCTCTCGTTGCTATGCCATCACCATGATCTTGCGTGTGCGTAGGAATTTTTTTGAAATTACTATGTTCCCCAACACGGAGTCCTGTCTATAAAAAAGAAGAAAAATAAAAATGAAAAGAGCGACACACTTGGGAGCCCCTGGTGTGGTTGAACCGCACTCTGGGCCTGTTGTGGTCGCGCCCCTCCCCCTATGCCCATGGTATCTCCAGAGCGTAATGGTGTACGCAGAGAGCTGGTCTTGCAATCATGCGAGGGCTGGGGTTGGGGCCGCATTGCTACGCGTGCTCGGAACGTGCCAGGTGGTCTTGATTGATGTTGCTCCGGGCGCGTTTGGCCGTGTCCGGTCGTTTAACGGCCGGACTCGAAAATTGCCTTAGAAGGCTGCTCTGTACTTCTGCCGCGAGAGCCACTGTGTGTTCCTCTGTTCGGAGGGAGCGTTCCGTATTTCCGTTGACCGTGATGACTCCACGAAGGCTTGTCATCTTGAGCTTGAGGTATGCATAATGCGGCACCGTGTTGAACTTTGCGAACACGGTTCGTCCGAGCAGAGCGTGATAGCCGCTGCGGAACGGGACTATGTCGAAGATTAACTCCTCGCTTCGGAAATTATCCGGGGATCCGAAGACCACTTCCAGTGTGACTGAGCCTGTACAATTGGCATGACGCCTTTGAAGGTCGCCTTTGAAGGCTACTGCCGCCGTCCATCAGGACTCTCGTGAGGTGAAATCCATCGACGATTGGGTCTAAAACCAATGCGGCGAATCCGCCATGGCGGATACTGGTCAGGTGGTCTCTTCGATTGAAAGTGATCGGGCAAGAGGACCATGGATTGAACTTCGGGGTGACTGGCTCCATCGCATATACGTCCCTAAGTGCACGCTTCCGCTCCCTCTTGGGTATATGGGTTACGTATATCATGTTTACCGTCCGCACTTGTGGGGGGAAGCCCTTCTGTCCTCTACTGTTCGCCGGCCGGGTCTCTTCCTCGTCATCGTTGTGCAGCCCCTTGTCATTGTTTTCGGCAATTAACTTGCCTGCCTACTTGAATACCCAACAATCTCTGTTGGTGTGGTTAGCTGGCTTTTCGGGGGTGCCATGTATCTGGCAAGAGCGGTCAAGTATTCGGTCCAAATTGGACGGACCCGGAGTGGTTCTTTTGAATGGCTTCTTCCGCTGACTGGGTTTAGAGCCTCTGAATCCGGTGTTGACTGCCGTATCTTCATTGTTATTGCCGCTAATGCAGCGTTTGCTTTTGTTTCAACGCGACCTGCCATTGTGGTCCTTAGTATCCGGACTGCCAGCATTTTTGCTGAGGTTGTTGCTGCGAGCTAGCCAGCTGCCCTCTCCTGCACAAAAGCGGGTCATGAGTGATGTGAGGGCTGCCATAGATTTTGGCTTTTCCTGTCCTAGGTGCCGGGCCAGCCACTCGTCGCGGATGTTATGTTTGAAGGCTACGAGGGCCTCTGCATCCGGACAGTCGACGATTTGATTTTTCTTTGTGAAGAACCGTGTCCAGAATTGTCTGGCCGATTCGTCTGGCTGCTGAATTATGTGGCTTAGGTCATCGGCGTCTGGTGGTCGCACATATGTGGCCTGGAAGTTGTCGAGGAATGCGGCTTCCAGGTCCTCCCAACACCCAATTGACTCTGCGGGCAGGCTGTTAAGCCAATGCCGAGCTGGTCCTTCAAGCTTGAGCGGGAGATATTTGATGGCGTGGAGATCGTCGCCGCGGGCCATATGGATATGAAGGAGATAATCCTCGATCCAAACCGCGGGGTCTGTTGTGCCATCGTAGGATTCAATGTTGACGGGTTTAAACCCTTCAGGGATTTGATGATCCATTACTTCGTCTGTGAAGCATAGTGGGTGTGTGGCGCCTCTATATTGAGCAATATCACAACGTAGCTCAAGAGAGCATTGTCTGCTGTGTTCGGCCCGGCCGGAGTTGCTGTATCCGGCGCGACGGTATTCGTCGTGGGTCATGGGGCGCCCACGTGATCCATAGATAGATCTGGATTGTCTTGCCTTGTCCTCCAATATATCCCGCAAGTCCGACGCGTTCCCCCGTGGCTTCATACTTTTTGAGCGGTGCCGGGGTACGGTCCTGGTGGAGGGCCTAGATGCCTCTCTGTCACGGCCACGAGGTGGTCGGTCTGCCGTATTGTGCGCTGGTGATGAAGGTTTGTATGCTTCCTCCTCTAGTCGGGGGAGCAACTTGCGTTTTGGGTAGCTTTTGGAGGGGCGTTCGAGTTCATACTCTTCGGCCGCGAGGACCTCGGTCCATCTGTCGGCCAACAGGTCTTGATCAGCTTGAAGCTGCTGCTACTTTTTCTTTAGGCTATTTGCTATGCCCATTAGCCTGCGTTTGAAACGCTCTTGTTCGACGGGATCCTCAAGCACGACGAATTCCTCGTTGTCGAGGCTTGCCTCGTCTCCGGAGGGAGGTATGTAATTATCATCCTCGACCTCTTCGTCTGCCGCTCTCTTGTGAGGGCTGGCTTCTGCATCCTCCTGCGCTGAATCTTGCTGGAGGGGGTTGTCTTCGGCACTTTCTGGGGTGTTATTATCTCCTGTGCCGGAATCTCCATTCTTGTTGTGGCGGGATTTAGAGCGGCGCCGCTGTCGTCGGTGCTTGGGCTGTTTCTTTAAGGAATCTGCCTCCGCTGCTTCTTCGCCTTCCCCATCCTTTGGGGTGTCAACCATGTATATGTCGTATGACGAGGTGGTCTTCCAGTGCCCTGTAGGTGCTGGTTCTTGATCATCTCCGGCATCGTCGTCCATACCGTTGATATCTTCGGAGTCATAGTCTAGCATGTCGGTTAGATCGTCGACAGTGGCTACAAAGTGGGTGGTGGGTGGGGTTTGAATTTCTTCGTCGTCCGCATCCCAACCATCCTGGCTGCAGTCCGGCCAGGGCTCTCGTGATAGCAAGAGATGCTTTAGCGAACTTAGGATGTCGCCAAAGGGTGAGTGCTGAAAGATGTCCGCGGCAGTGAACTCCATGATCGGCGCCCAATCGGGTTCGATTGGCAGGGGCGCAGGAGGCTCGGAGTCCGGCAGGGAGTCCGGCACCTCGGAGTCATGATCTTTATAAGGGACAAGGTCAGTGTTCGGCTCCATCGCCGTAGTGGTTGCAGCTCCCGAGGCGGTGTCCAGCCACCTGTCCTCGATCTGCACGATCGGCTCCGAACTATGGGTCGGAGCGGATTCGTGTGCGGCCTCCAAGGTACTGTCCGGCGGCAGAGTTAGATCATGCCCATCGTGACAGTGCGGCACGCTCGGCTGCGGCTCGGATCCATCGAAGATCAAGTCTTCGCGGATGTCCGCCGTGAAGTTTAGGCTTCCAAATCTGACCTGATGTCCAGGGGCGTAGCTTTCGATCTGCTCCAGATGGCCAAGTGAATCGGCCCGCAGTGCGAAGCCGCCGAATACGAAGATCTGTCCAGGGAGAAAAGTCTCACCCTGGACTGCGTCGTTGTTGATTGAAGAAGCCATCAAGCCTATCGGTGACGACACAGAGGAACTCTCAATGAAAGCACCAATGTCGGTGTCAAAACCGGCGGATCTCGGGTAGGGGGTCCCGAACTGTGCGTCTAGGCGGATGGTAACAGGAGACAAGGGACACGATGTTTTTACCCAGGTTCGGGCCCTCTCGATGGAGGTAAAACCCTACTCCTGCTTGATTGATATTGATGATATGGGTAGTACAAGAGTGGGTCTACCACGAGATCAAGGAGGCTAAACCCTAGAATCTAGCCTATGGTATGATTGTTGTAATGGCTGTGTTTGTCCTACGGACTAAAACCCTCCGGTTTATATAGACACCGGAGAGGGCTAGGGTTACACAGAGTCGGTTACAATGGTAGGAGATCTACATATCCGTATCGCCAAGCTTGCCTTCCACGCCAAGGAAAGTCCCATCCGGACACGGGACGAAGTCTTCAATCTTGTATCTTCATAGTCTTGGAGTCCGGCCGATGATGATAGTCCGGCTATCCTGACACCCCCTAGTCCAAGACTCCCTCAAGGACGACGGTGCCGATGAAGCGAGAGGACGTGATGCAAGCCTATTGGTCCGTCACCGTGGATGAGAAACGTCCATCTCTAGCAGTGGACGATGCAGTCTTGGTAGGCGCTCCGGCATGGTGGATGACGGTGGCGATGGATGTGGTGGAGGACGGCAGCGATGGATGGGGTGGCGGATGGAGGCTGGTGTGGGGATGGGGTGTTCTAGCGCGGACGGTGTATGAATGGGAAAATGGAGGGAGAGGTACGGGGAACCATGTTTTTGGGACACGCCTGTCTGAAATATGGGAAAGTAACGAACTTAGCCCCCATTTAAAATTTGGACGTCTCGTCGGTTGGGGATAGGACGGTAATCTCGCATCTCGCCAATATTTTCCCAGAGCGATTTTGGGCGAGTAGAAGGTGGTTGGCGCTCATGGTTGGCGCCCACGGTGTATGAATGGGGCTGATAGGTAGGGCGGTTGTGTCACGTCTGAGTGAAGTTACAAACCTGCCCCTATTGAAAATATTTGCCTACATCGATTTCGGCCGAGTCGAGTTTGTTTTGCTGCCCACCGTGTATGAATGGGGAATGGAGGGAGAAACAGAGGTCTTTCGGATGAGCTTGAATCAAATGTGTTTTGCTGCCCATGTTTGACGCCCACCGTGTCGGAATGGGCTCAGAGGCGGTCGTGTCACGTCTAATTGAAGTTACTAACCTACCCCTATTTAGAGCAGTGGAAATCGGGCCATTGGATTGTCCGTGTAATGGGTAGACAGTAATTTCCATCTCCCAAACACTGGGCTTCGGGCAGCCGACGTGGGAGTGGACATTTTGTTGCTTCTTTCGAATTTTGGGACAATAAGCATCCATGCTTACCCTGGCAACTAAATTCGAATCCACTTTCTATTCCTATATGAATCTTTATAAATCATTCTATGTGTTTTTATATATCTTCAAAAGGACGACAAAGATGTATTCCACTGTCATATATGAATATGGTTTACAAATGTTGATACTCAAATTCAGAAACTAGAATCCTGTTTAAGGTGAATTCGAATATTTGGAACACTTCATGTCCAACTCAAATGTCACACGCAGCATAATGTGTACTCCCATTTAGATATGTACACAAGAGATGTATCAAGATTCAAATACCGAGTCAATCAACCAAGAATGTACAGCACTAATAGACATATAAACACTTATAGAGTATATGGATCAATAATATCAACTAACATACATAAGCCAGGCCGCTGTACTTTTTTTGGCTACAAGAGCATCCTTTTTTTAGCCAGCATCTTGGCCCTTTCCAATGCGTGCCACTTATGGTCCATCTATGCTACTACTATTGCTAAATGCACATTCAGCCCGATTGGCATATTTGTAGGTCTGGCACAGCAATCCAAATGAAATGTCTCCGAGTCTTATCAATTAATACAGACTTGTGCTCAAATAAAATTACAAACGAAAAAACAAAAAAACAATTATTACATGATCTCTAAAACAAATGGTTTGATTGATTACATGAACAGACAACACAAAGGTTATTCAACTATGGAAAGAACATTTCACCTATGATTTACCAAGTAGGAATTTAATTTCCTTTTTTCCTTCAGGACCTTAACAATCTAGTCAGTCTCAGCTTGCTTCATTTTGAAATCCACCAAATATTTAATGGTTGTCTTGAGTACTGCTTGTGATTGTGCTGTTTGCTTCCTCAACATGTCAACTTCATCTCTAAGTGCAGAAGCAGGATCTCTTTCTACCACTAGTTTAGCCTCTAGAGCATCAGCAGTTGGAAATTCATAATGCACAATTGGGCCGGTGCCACTGCTGTGGGATGATGCAACGCCCATGGGGACCTCGCTCTTTGATCTTGGGCTAACCTGTTTTGCCATTAAAGTTCCGATTGGATTCATAAAAGTTGAAGTTAGCAAAACATCTCAACTGGGAGTTATAATAGCAAACCAGTTAAGCAAACAAGGAATTAAAGAGTTTCAATTGGATGCTGAAAAGTACAGTAGTTATTAACATCATTGTAACCCGCTGTTGCAGCAGCAAAGCAGTTAAACAAACAAGTGGATATTTAAGTTCAGGCAAATAGGTAATTCTTAATAGTAAGTATCAAACACATAGATAGGTGCAGTCTACAATATGATTAACAGGCTGTGCCATTATGTAATCAATAGCAAACTAAATTAAGCCAAGCAACAAAATTGAACAATTTTGCAATAAGTGGCTACCTAAAATTCCGAGAAGCAGGTAACTGAACTTACGCTAGTTCTTTGTACAGGCACACTGCAACTTCTTTTTTGCTTACAAGGTTGTACAAAGGAGTCCATGGCATCAATTGCTTGGATACGCTGTGCCAATACTTCTTTCTTCCCACACTACATGGGTAAGTTGAATGGTTAATCTGGTAAGATGGTGCGTCCTTGATATGTTATATGAGGACGTGTAGTCAGACTAGTTGTAGCCAAACATATCACACTGGCTTTTACTGTATATTTCATGCGATTACTTTTGGCATATCGATATCTAAGCAATCTACAATAGGATGAAAAGACTGGCATCCTTCACATTATTGGCGAACTCAATTCATAGAAACAAGCAATTCAACCATTCTGTGGGTAAATCAAAATAACCACTGGAATATTTTTCACTATCCAATCATACACGCAAAAAGGGGCGACGCCACCATAGGGGCTGGTATGGGCGGCCGCCTCAGGTGGCTGGAAAGTGTCCACCTAGTTTGAGTCGTCCAGGTTGGCCCACGCTAGTTTTGCTCGTCCCAACGCACGAGAAGGCAATGTAAAAATTAAAGAAAAATGTTTCAGTTTGGATGGGCCAATAACATAAGTGCAAGGCAGGCCCTATAGCAGGCTCGCGGCCTATACGAGTGCCTCCCATATCAATCGACAGTAGGAAAAATCCCAATTCATTTGCTCCAGCCTCCAGTCTAGTTTGCTCCTAACCTAGCCCCCGCTGGACAGACCGACACAGCACTTCCTCGCGCCCTCGTTGGATGGCGGTCGCCGGGCTTCAAGTGAATAGAAGGACAAGAAGATGAAGATCCAACCCTGGGTGTAGCCAGCGTGGGAGGCAGCGGCGGCAGCACGGGCATGGCATCGAGCTTGCGCAAACGGACAGTCGCATCTTGCAATAGTAGCATGCGCAACAAGCAGGTACATCACATCCCTGATTATATCTAATTCAACTCTTCAATTTCTGGCCAATAGTTAAACCTGGCGGTGTTGTAAAACTGCTTGTATGTAGGGAATCTATGAGAAAATGAAACCAATTTCTACTTATTTTATAACTCCCCCAATCAATACTGAACTAACTGAATCTGATGTATCTATTCAAGTTTCCGGTGCAAACATACAAGCTCATGTTGTTCTTGAGCCTGAAGTGTCTAATGAGCAGACTGCTAATGAAGGATTTGATGCAAACATTTTACATGCTCCTGGTGATGAACATATAGTGTCTAATGAGGGATCTAATGCAAGAATTTTGCAAGCTCATTGAAGGATTTAGTGTCTAATGATGATCTACTATGTTGAGAGAGACAGAGATTTGCAGGCATTGATGACAAGCAAATTATAGTGCATTTTCAAACCTTGAGGAAACGTCGAGGCCATCTACCAGAAAGTCCCCGTATCATGACAACATAGCATAAATACTTTTCTAATTTGTTGTTTGGAACTATTGGCATACTTGTGCAGGATAGATATATTGATATGCAGTTTGCGCACTGGTTATACGTGCAATTACACTTCGATATTTTCAGCCAGAGAATGAATAATTCAAGCAGGTACAGACCATGTTTGTAGTCCTTGTACACCATGTTGCATTTTGTGCTTTTTGGTGCTTGCATCATTTAGTGTTTATAATCTGAACTACTTTGGATCATTAGCTGATTTTCAAAGTGCATGTAGCTTCACATTTCTCAAGTTATGTTGATTTCCGGAGTGCAAGTGCCTTCATATTTTTTAAGTTAAATGTTCGCCCCTGGTAACTTAAATTTGTGAATCAGCCACTGCACACAAATCATACACGAATGCCAGTACGAATTAAATGAAATGCAGGGACTTACGCTAGCTCGTTATACAGGCTCACTGCAGCTCCGCTCGCGCTTGGGATGTTCCATGCATAACTCCATGTTACCACTTGCTTGGATGTGCAGGCCTTGTTCTCCTTGCATCCCCCTCTGCATTTTTGACACGGCGAATGGTTGAAAAAATAAGAGGAATCGACCTTGATGTTGTACCGGAGGACAGATACTTACAAGGTTATACGGGTGTGCAGGATGTGTACCAGATCCCATAGCGCAATCATGCTTCGCTAAAAAATGGATTTGCTTGTTTCAGATGATATCTCTAGAAGAAATAAGAGTTAAAGTCAGAGTTGCATAGGCGTGTAAGCTAAGAGAGCAGTGAAAGAATATCCAAACATCGTCGGAACAGTGCACAAGGGAGGATGTGTGGATACCTAGTTCGGGCTGGCATTTGGGTATGCTCACCTAGCTAGAGTGCGGGTCACTTCAGAGCTGTTAAAGGTGATGCGCTGGCGTTGGCTGGCCGCGCACGGATGCAGATCTTGAGTGGCAGCGGAGTGCTACGATGCGGTGGACGAGACCGTTGGTGAAGCCCCAATGGCCTCGGGGGGCGGAGGTACGACGATGTGCTCGGTGAAGTAGCCCCGGTGAGCTGGGAGACGGCGTCGGTGAAGCACACCTGATGCAGTGGAACTCGGTGGATGTGAGGCACGTCGATTGCGGCGACCGACGTTGTTGGTGGACCACCCGGTGCGGTGGACAAGGGCGTAGATGAGGTAGCTCTGGTGCGGTGGTGAAGCGTGACCGTCGTCTTCGTTGTTGTCGTCCGGCACAGAGGCGGGGAACGGTGGGGAAAGAGACGAGACGAGGGGTGATCCGAGGGATGGCGGCGAATTAGGGATTTGAGCAATCTGGGCGCGAAAAGGGACGGTGGAGAAGAGAGATTTTGCAGGGCTGGAATTGGGGCAGCCAGATATTTCAATCTGAAATGTGGAAGCGCGAACTTATATTGTCGTAGTCCTTTTTTTGGGGGAGGGGGGTGGGTGGCTGGGTGCTACGCGTCCGTCCGACACACGAGAGCACCCCGACAGGACTATGCTTTGGTGCCTAAGTCACCTGCCTTTGTGTCCATGACATGTGGGCCCAATAGGTGGCTGGCCCACATGTTAGTCACCCAAGGGCAGTTGCCTTTAAGGCACCGAAGCAGCGTCCACCCCGACACGACCCTTGTCTGCCTGGTGCGCCTACATTTGAGAATGCAAATGAATCTTCTTTCATTTGCAAACGAATCTGTATGTATTACCATGCCCGTGTTTTCCTTGCAATAATTAGTCATTCGAAACGAGATACTCCATCCGTTCACATTTGTAAGTCGTTTCAGACAACTTAAAATGAACTGTTTTGCACATTGTCTGAAATGTCTTCAAGGTCTTATAAAAGTGAACAGAGGGAGTATTATAAATTAATTAATGAGGAGTTATTTGAAAAAAATCGAAACGGTACCCACGCTAACGTGGATTAGAGTGTGTCACATAATTAGTTATTTGAATTAGAGTGTGTGTCACGTAGCAATCTCCTATTCTAACGTGGATTTCGCATTTCACTGTATCCACGCTACTTTTTTAATACAAATTCATATGTATATGATGAACACCATGGTAGTGAGAAAAGTTTTGGATGGATTCAAACATATGACCTACAAAATAGCACAACAAATTGAGTGAATGTCAACTTTTTGAAACTTAGTATGGCATGAATTCGAAATAATTACCCGTATGCTTGGTCCTCGGTTCAAATCTTACAATGTACACCAAATTGAAACATCGATATTAAGTCTCGTACTATGTACATTCAAATGTTGTTTTTAGCCCCCCCCCCCGCGCGCGCACAAAAGCTACATACTTCCTGTATCGGTCAATCTTCCTCTCCTAACCACCTTAGCAAGCTATCGGTTTCCAACACACGTTCATTCTTTCTCTCCATGTTTCGATCTCTAAGTCTCTCAACTACACAACCCCTTTTTCCACTCCTGTTACCAAATGTATTTACCTCACACACCCGCCATTGCACCCCATGCCGAGCTCTCTCTGTCCCCCCCTCTCCCTCTCACCCTCTCGCGCTAAATACATGCATTGCCTATCTAGCCCTCCCAACCTCTCGTGCGCACGCACGTACATTGTATATCTAGGTCACTCCCTTTAGACTGTCTCACTCTTTCTTCCGAACGGCGGGCCACACTCGCTCAATCTCGCTCTCTTTATCTGAGTCTCATTTAACCTCGTTTTCTTTCACACACAAATGATATATCTCCCTGTCGGGCCTTGATCGACACACTCTATACTCTCTCACGCAGATTATCTATCTATATCAGTCCATCCAAGCCGCCGCCACTCTTTCGAACTTATGGTGGGCCACGCTCACTCAATCTCTCTCTCTCTCTCTCTCTCTATATATATATATATATATATATCACCATGTTTGAGCCCAATTCGACCTATTCACATTGTATACTCTCTCACGCACATCATCTATCTAGGTCACTCTCTCCAACCCATCTCACTCTATCAATTGCACGGGCCCTATGTGATCGGTTGACCTTGCTTCCTCCCACGCACAAAATATATCTACACGTCTGTGACTGGATCATCTCTCAAGCTCTATCTTAATGCCCTCACCCTTACCAAAATCTCAATCGGACAATATCTCTCCGAAGCATATATATATTTGTTCAATGAATGTCGAACCACACTCACTTTGTCTCTCTATCTATATGTCTCTCAATTGACCTTGCTTTCTCACACCGTATCTTCCACGCGTTGAAGCTACTACCTCTCCATCCCTCACAAAGCCGGAGCTATTTACATTGCGAGGGGCACTCCAGCCTTGGATTAATGTGTGTAGGCATTTATTCCGGTCGGTTTAGATTATATTTTCGTAGCATTCGGCCCACAACTACTCCAAACACCGTTGCAACCCACGCAACTCCCCTAGTTGATTTTCCTCTGGCTCGGTCATCGCCCTCTCGCATGTCCTTTCTCGCCTTCAACGTCGTACCATGGTATTATTGAAAAAACTATGTTGTTCTCTTTAATTATTATAAATAAGCTACAAAACTACACACCGATAGTCCACTTGGAATGGAACAAATTTCTACCCACAAATTAAAGTGCTACAAACTACACACTAAGGGGCCCACATGTCATGAAACAAATTTGGACCATATACAAATTAAAAAAATAAAGGACGAGGATCGAACATGCGGCCGGGCCTTCAAGCCGCACGTCAATAGGCAACATACGTAGAATAGCAATGTTTGTTGTACCCCCTTTCTTCACATAATGTTTTTATATTACCACAGCCCAATTAATGGATAACATGTAATATTATTTTTAGTACTATTCGCCTTTCATTACTGGTGGGTTCCATGTGTGCTCTCTCTCTCTCCTCTCCTTCTGCGTTTAGACGCACGGGCAAACAGGAAGAACTCACGGGCGATTTTGCCGTTGACCATATCTGGACGCGTTCACAAGTCACGGCACCAGTTTCACGTACTAGCAGTACTAGTTAGTGTGTACGTGCAATGCACGTTAATTTGGAAGTATATTAAGTGCATGCGAATATTAACTACTAGGATATTATTTGCGTGTTGTCATGTGATTAGCACTATTTTTGGCATGAAATTAACTGCACGCTAAATGTGTTGAGCGCTCGACATTGAAGCAGTCTAGGTCGTTGGATGAAAAGGAATACATGTGGCTTGATGACGTTTTATATTTAATTTGATACGGCCCTAGCAGAACATTCAATCGATCAAACCATACATTTCGTTCAGTCTGACTCTGACTTTAAATTACACGACGATCGATATAAAATAAACGAAAATGATAAACATTCGGATTTTAAGCATGGCAATCCGAACGTTTTTCATGGCAAATTTAGATTATGCGGCGGCGGCGAGGGCGTCTCTCGGTGGGAAGCGGCTCCTCTGCCGTGCTCCATGTGTCATCGGGCCACTGACCGACGGCGATGGTGGCGTCTTGCGCCATTGTTGGCGCACTCCTGGACGTTGGCCTAGCTTCAAGGAACCCCAAAATGTTCTGGACTTCGGAGCGAGTCAACTGGCGGGAGGAGGCGACTGGCCTTGGTGTAAGGAAGCGGTCGACGGCGGCCGTCCATGCCGCTGAGGGGGGCACTGGCACCCGCGCGGGGACAAGCGCTGTCAACGGCGAGGCGGAGACATTCGTGTGCACGGGCACCAGCATGGGCGCGCATGTCAGGGCACGCGCAGGCGCATGCGCTGGCAGGTGCACGGGCACCGGCATGGGCGTGGGCGTCAGTGCACGCGCAGGCGCATGCGCTGGCAAGTGCACGGGCACGTGAAAGTCGGCGGGGACCTCGTGGAACCCCGTGGCATCAAGGTCGGTGACAATGTGCGGCTCCCAGCCCTTCAATGCCACGGGGATGGGCGCTGGCGCAGTCGGGGCGATGGGAGCCGGAACGGGAGCGGGGACAGGCGCGACGTCTTCCCGCAAGGTCAGTTCAAGCTCGTCCCAAAGCGCCTTATGTTCTTGAGACTTCGGCTAGGTGTCTTCCTCATGAAACTGGAACACTAAGGGTAGACCATCGTGATGCGGCATGGAGGTAGACGACAGGAGAATCGGAGAGGAAGAGAGAGGATTGTAGCGATACCGGGTAGTGCGGGGTTGATTTCAAACTGCGGCGCCGGCGACATTAGAAGTGGGAGCAGTTGGGACGATGGTGGGCGGCGGAGCCTGGTCAAAGGGCCCGCCTGCCGGTAAGTCTGCACAGCAGTCTGCTCGCACGCTTCCCTGATAGCCGGCGCAGCGGTCTGCTCGCACGCCTCCCGTCGACTCACACGCTTGCTGGGACGGCACTTGCCGATGAGAAATGGGGACTCGTGGCGGCACGTAAATGCCCATGGTTTCAATAGTGAAAGCGTTCGCCTTAACGTGACAGGTCTTTGTTCCAAAATACCTTGGCTCTTCATTTGTGCAAATTTTCATAAGTAGCTTGTCTCGAATTGAAGAAAAAACTTATGAAGTAATATTTGTGCCATATCACGTGACCATGCTCAGTTTCAAGAATTTATGCTCACTTTTGGACTTTATGAAATTTAAGATCCAGGATTCGAAACAATATCATAACCTGCATCATGCAATAAATTTTCAAGCCGTACATCTGTCCTGTTGTATTTCTTAAGAATGGATTTGGTCAAACATTTAGCTTAGTTAAACCACCTTTCCGGTTTATAGGGCTCAATTCAAAAATCTCACCAACCAAGGTAGATGGTGAGTGGTGGAACAATTGTTGTAGTTTGCAAAACCACTCAATTAATGTACTTGTTTTCCTCAAAAATAGTGTTTACGAATGCATTAATTGCAATGCATGCATGCATAAAGTACATGCATTGGTCAATTTTCTCTTAATTCTTGCATGTAATGATTTTTTGCACCTTGAAATCTGAACATGTGATGGGGAACAACCAAATTGAGACTTATAAAATGGGAAAACTAAAATTTTGAGATAAGCCCTATAAACCGGAAAGGAGGGAGTAAAAGGATAATCCCTGCGTACTAGTGCATTGCCTGATATATTAACACAAGTACTAGGCACGAAGAAACGGGCTCAATTCTGTGCTCATCCTAGTGTAGTAGTAGTAGTAGTACTAGGCAATGCAATTGACGGGTGACCTTGACAAGCGGCAACCGAGGGAATTGAACCGTGCTCGGCACGGTAGGTAACATTGTCTAGTTACTAAAGCATCCCTTCGTTGTTCATCGGTAGTCATTATGGACCGGGGACATGAGGGGAATTTCCTAGGGCTGGAATTCTGGCCGCCAGATATTTCGACTTGAAATGCTGAGGCTCGACTGGTTGGGGTTGCCTAATGTGCATACAACGCACGCACCGAAGGACACGAGCCCGATTTTTTTTAGGATCAACACGAGCCAAGGTTTGGCTGCTACGCCATTGGGTCCTACCATTCGAGAATACGAAAGGAACCTTTTAAATTGCCGAATGAATCTATGTGTATTACAATAGCCGTATTTTCCTTGCAAATACTAATCTCAACGTGGTAATTGATTTATGATGAGTTGTTGAATTAGAGTGAGTTTGTGATATAGTTATCTCAACGTGGATTTCACATTTCATGGTATCCCTCCAATGCAAATTCAAATTTGAAAGTTGAACAATATGGAGGTGAGAAAACTTTGTATGTATCAAGCATTTGACCACACACACACACACAGACACACATGCACAAACACAACAACAATCCAATAAGTATAGTGCATCTATTTTTCCAACCCATGCATGTATGACATGAATTCAAAAATACTCCTTCTATTCCTAAATATTAGTCTTTTAGAGAGTTCAACAAGTGACTACATACAGAGCAGAATGAGTGAATCTAGACTCTAAAATATGTCTATATACATCCGTATGTGCCAGTCCATTTGAAGCCTCTAAAAATACTAATATTTTGGAATGAAGAGAGTAAAATGTAAGACATCCAGGGTCCTCAGTTCAATATTTAAAATGAACATGAAACTGAAACATGAATATTAAGTCTAGTACTACAGTACATGCAAATGTTGTGTTTAGGCGGAGCTATGGTTGTTGGGGGTCAACCCCTCGACCTTAGATAAAATTGTGGAGCTCTGTTTAGGGTTGTTTAGATTATATTTGTCCCCACCCTCCCAAACACCGATTGGTTGTGCATGCCCCACCCCTCCTCCACGGGAGAATATCATGTGCCCCCATACCTTAGATGCTATATGCCGATACGAGTTTCTTGGAGATTGTAGATCTGAGATATAGCAGCTCACATGATGTGTCTTAATTTTTTGCAGGAAACCTTGATGAGTTTGAGAATTGCACACAATTTGTACAAAAACAACTTAGATGCCCTTTGATCCCATATCCAACAACCTCGAAGCTCGTATCACCGTAGCATCTAAGATGAAGGAGGACATCATATTCTCCTGTATGTAAGAATATCATGTGCTACCACACCTTAGATGCTTTGGTGATACAAGCTCTTCGGAGGCGTTTGGATTTGTGACCCAACACCTCCTTGGTGGTTCGAATGGTTTTTTGCAGAAAAGCCCCAAAAGAGTTCGGCCACTGCTTACAAGCACAAAGACTGCTCAGATGCCATTGGATCTCAGATCAAACGACCTCCAAGCTCGTATCACCATAGCATCCAAGCCGCGATAGTACCTTATGTTTTCTCGCACGGGAGAGTATGAGGTGCTCCCGCACCGTAGATTCTATGGTGATACAAGTTCACTAAGATCTAATGGCCCACAGTAGGAGGTTTGAATGTTTTTGCAATATACGGCTGATAGAGTTTGAGAAATGCGCAGAAAGTACAAGTACTATGCATGTGCCATCTGATCACTGATCATACGACCTAGATGCTCATATCACCGTAGCCGGTAATTAAGCTACGGGGAGCACCTAATATGAGCACCGGGGAGCCGTTGGATCGAAGATGCAGCGGCACACACGAGGCCTGATTGTTTTATTTGCAAAAAAACCTTTGGAGAGTTTGGAAATTGCGCATAATCACAAAGACTACTCCCAAGCCATTGGATCTCACTTCCAACGGTGTAAAAACTCGTATCACCATAGTATCTAAGCTGCGGGGTGGATGTGATATTCTATGCCGCTATCATTCTTGTTCGTAAACTTGCAAAATACGTGTAACTCGTGTCGCTACTTGTCTAACCGCGCAAAGTATTTGTTCAAACAAACCATCCTACACTGAAATATCGGAACAACACACGGGGGTCCCACTTGTCATTAATAAAATTTGGACCTAAAACTAACAAATCTGAAAGACAAGATTCAAACTGGCAACCTGGACTACAAAGCTTAAGTTGATAGCCTGAAAAAACAAACGGTTGTTGGCTTTGTCCCATAACTTGATTTTATACAGTACATGCATTGAGTAGAGTAGAGGGAGTGCCTCGCCAACACGTGCATGACCATTGTCTCACTTACTGGTGGGTCCCAGGTCTGGGATCTCAATCTCTCTTCTCTCCATCATCTAACCTTTGCACGGGCACACACGAAGTGCGGCGCTAGCTTTCCGTGGTGTTATTACAACTAAAAAAAGCTTGGAAAATAGAAGAATCGCCTAGAACAAGAGACGTCGTGGCTGGTCGAGACGGAGCTAACCACATCTATCCTCCGTGCCACGTTTGCATGATGAAGCTGTGTGGCTAGTGGGGTGTTTTCGACCGACTGGCTAGGTCCTGAGGTCGAACCATAGGTACTACGTCTGATACTGTATATTTTTACACGCACATTTTTTCTCCGTGCCGAGACATGGCACACCCTACCGCACGGTTTCGAGGTCCTCCCGGGTGGTGCATGCATATATTCATCCTGACGTGGGATGCCCTACCGCGCGTTTTCTGGGTCCTCCTCCATCGTAGCGCCGAAGCAAGTAAATGAGTCATCAAATCATGAAAGACCACCTTTCCCGCCGAGTACATCAGTGAAGCACGGTAGCTAGCTAGTTGGGCTAGTTCGACCGATTAGCTAGGCCGCCGCCACATTTGTTTTTTCACCCCTTTTTTTATCTACTTGCCGGCAGGTAAATTTAAATATCCACCGCGGTGTTGCTCTGGTGTTTGGGTGTGGCAGGATTTTTAATTTTTTGATTGACGGGAGCAAGCGCGACAGGATTTTTAATTTTTTGATTGACGGGAGCAGGCGTGGCAGCAATTAGTCATGATGACTCTGCCTGTAAAAACCCACTGCTCCCTGATGTGAGAAGTCGTCGACTGGTGTTTTACAATGGTGAAAACCAAAAGATTCCCCACTCCTCGGCTGGCTCTCTCCGCCTTCCCGTAGATTGCATTGCCTTTCAGCCGTTTCGCCCCCTTTGCTTCCTCTCCCCATTGCTTCTACCTGGTGCCATGGCGGCGCAGCAGATCACAGAGTCCGAGGTGAGGCGCCTGACACAGGAGCTCCATGCCAAGGATGCGGAGCTCAGGGCCAAGGACGTGGAGCTCCGTGAGCTCAAGGAGGAGAGGAGTGCCATGCTCCTTCGTTATGTGCGGGAGTTCACGGAGCTTCAAAAGCGGCAGGCGTCCACCACAAAGATGCTCGAGGCGTCGGTGGCATTGCTGCAGAAAGAGGGAGATACGATAGGCCGTCAGGGGAGCCGGCTGGAGCGCGAGCGGGCTGATCATGACAAGGTCCAGGATCGCCTCAGCCACTTGGTGAACCAAGTTGCCACACACGTGTTGGGGCTGCGGGATGCCTACCATCGTGCCAGCGTGACGATGCCGGCCATCGGGCTAAACCCGTTTGACCACCCGGTCGACTTCAACGAGCTGCGGCTTCCTGACCTCGTCTTCTTCTTCACCTATATCTCCGAGGAGCTGAGCCGTCTCCGCGCGATGGTGGGGGCTGAGCTGGACAAGGAGGGGTTGCGGGCTGCCGTCGCCGTTGCTGGGCGACTCCTTTCAGGGCTCCATCACCGGAATCCATTCGTGCCATTGGATGCTGTCTTTGACGAGCTGGCTCCCGTCGACCGGGAGCGGGCTCTACGGGTGGTTGCATCCTGCATCACCAACGTCGTGCGCCTCGAGAAGCAGAGGGACTTCGGTGGTGTTTAGGAGCCCTCTGCATGGGCATGTCCATGTCTCGGCGCAACATGACCGTTGGATCAAACTCAGACGGTGCAGATCAGTCACTGTAGCACAAAGCGTGTGGGTGTGTTTGGTTGCATTCTCATCTCAATATAGTTGTTTCCTCTTTGTGTATTTTTTGTCAACCTACTAGTGTGGACTCATGCACCCTTCATCGTTCATGCACTCTGCCAAACACCCAAAAGTGGGTCGAGAAGGGAACTTTTGCTCCCATCCCGTGCACCCTTCATACACCCTGTCTAACACTATAGGATGTGCTTCATATGGTTCATGTTTCGTGGAGTACTGTAGCACCGTACTCTCCGTGCGATGTGGACCTAGTTCTATTAACATTGATCTCACCGTTCATTCTCGACCGGACAGTCGAAAAAGCGGTACTATGTTACATATAGGAGTAGTTGACATGCACACAACATCATTTGTTATCGTCATATCTTACTACACTAGCAACAAGATTGTGTAGTACTGACGTATGAACCACTGCACATGCCTAGTAGTAGGAGCACTATGTATGTTCAAGTGGCTGCCATGTTTAGCACTCCTCCGTCGTAAGAGTGGAAACGCTTGTTGTAATCATTTTTTTCTTTAGAATGAAAAACAATGGACACGCTCTACCATGCGGATCCTCCTCCAGCCATGCACTAAATTACTCACTTTTGCCGACATGTGGGATAGCCAGCACCTGAGTCCACCAGCCATGCACTAAATTACTCCGTAGTAGAGTGGCAGTAGAATACCCCGACCGAACCGCCGCAGTAATGCCCAATGAGCCGTAAAATCACTAAACCCCCTCCTTTCCAGCAGTAAGTTGGACGGACGAAGCAACCATCATTTCACTCTTCTCTCTCAGCTTCCTCTTTTGAAGAAAAACCCCACTTGCTTCACTTCTCCCTCATCTCGTTCCTCCTTTCACTCTTCTCTCTCAGCTTCCTCTCTTGGATGGACGCCGGAGCACCGGCCGACGTGATGTCTATGGATCTGGCCAAAACCGTCGATGCTCATGGTACGAAGAAGCGCAAGCACCCCGCGGAGACTACCGCAGACGATCTTTTTCCCTGTCCAAGCCCCCCTCTCCGGGATCCCTCATTAAGCAAGTCCAGGTAATGTCTCTCGTTGACGATCTTTTTCTCGATCTTGATCGTGTTTTTAGTGTGCCAAACGACGGTTCTAAGAACGCAGTACTAGTACTGGTAGTACAACTTTCTAGGTGATCTTGCATGTGATTTTAGTGTGCCAAATGACGGTTCTAAATACCTTTTTTGACCAAAACATGCGAGAGGTTGACACTGATTTCTTATAGATTACTTTCAACTACTCCCTCTGTCCCAAATTTCTTGTCTTAGATTTGTCTAGATACGGATGTATCTAATACTAAAATGTGACTTGATACATCCGTATCTAGACTAATCTAAGACAAGAATTTTGGGACGGAGGGAGTACTTTATGAACATCAATGCTACCTTTTAAGAGGGTATATTTGCCTCAGTAACTTGTGTTATGGATATTGCATGTAATCCCTCTGCTCTCATGCCTTTGAAGACATTTTCTAGTGTCTTTGTTCACTCATTTCTGTGCGTATATGTAGTCATATATGCAGTATAATATCGAAAATCATCTTATATTTCTGAACAGAGGTAGTAATAAAATATGGTTTCTATTTGAATTAGAACTAGGTCCGCGGTGGAGATGAAGTTCTCAAAGTCATGCCATGTGAACTGGAAGACCTGATGATGAGTTCTACTGCTGAACTATCCAGCTGCTGTGTCCTTGTCACCACGTGTCCTGAACTAGTGTTTTCCTGTAGCATTGTTGTCAGGCATGTTCTCGAGGCTGTACTTGACCACAACAATTTCCTGGCTGTGCCTTCGATTATGAAGGGTGTGGTTCTTGTAAAGCTTCCCAACAAATCTGATGCGGCATGTCTTCATCATCATGTTTATGAGTGGAAATACCACTCTGTTAGGTTCTCCAAGGTTGACAAGATAGTGATGGTGCATGTAGACATCTCACACGAAGTCCATGGCCTAGTCAGTTATGCGGGGTTCATCCCGTAGGTTGGTGGCAAGAAATAGTCTGCAGAGTTTAGTTAGTGCAACTTTGCTTGTCTGTAGTAAGTACTATTGTTCAATACTTGATTTGTGTTTGTGAACCCTGTATTGTTTATTAGTACTGCCGCTTTTGGTGTGTGGTCAGTCCTAAGAACGGTCTATGTTAATGTCTTTCCACTCAATTCAGTCTGTACATTTTGAAGTATCCAGATCATATTTTTTGTGAGGACGGTTTATCAATTATGGTTACACTCCAATATCTATATGCATTGCAGGGTTTATCGCACCCACCAGGATTTCCAGTCCCATGGATGTTCGGTCCATACAATTTGTCACGACCTTTGGACTGTCCTGCTTGTGGGAGTAGGCAGGGCCCCTGCATGCCACGCGTAGTTGGACGATCAATCTTTTGTTTAGTACTTCAACATAGTGATTTCCTGGTAAGGATTCACTCGTGTCACATCAAGTAAATCTTATTGATTTACTGTCTACATCTTATTGATTTAATGTCATGCTTTCTTTCTTTTCCTGGAATTTTATGATGTAGGTTTTGCCATGTGACATTCATCACAGAATAAACCATTTGGTTTGCTCTACGCTGGCTATTTTTGCAGGTTTCACTTCTTATGTCGTGTTAGTAATGAAGGCACTGTCCATCACTTATATTACTGGAAAAAATTGGATCAGTCTATTGTCTGAGTACAAGCTGAATCCCTATGATGAACTGCAGTTTGGTTTAACAAAAACGCCACAACCATAAACGGAATCCCTATCATGAGCGCAACTGTATTTACAAGTTCAGTAGCCTGCGTGAGCTTTCTCCTGAATATGGCTGTCCATCACTTATATTACTGGAAAAAATTGGATCAGTCTGTTGTGTGAGTACAAGCTGAATCCCTGTGATGAACTACAGTTTGGTTTAACAAAAACACCACAATTAGTCCATCTCGCGTGTAAA
This sequence comes from Triticum aestivum, assembly GCF_018294505.1. Classification (NCBI taxonomy): domain Eukaryota; kingdom Viridiplantae; phylum Streptophyta; class Magnoliopsida; order Poales; family Poaceae; genus Triticum; species Triticum aestivum. The sequence continues at coordinate 619,328,878 of NC_057798.1, forward strand.
AGAAATGAAGAAAAAAATTTGGATCACGGTCACCGATCCTAGTCAAGTTAGAAAGCTGATCATAGCAAACCAGACACGATCGCTGCTATCTCGCACATATCGAGCACCGGCAGTTGCTCTAGCACTGACAGCGGCAGCAGCTCAGTCTGATCTAGCTGAGGATTGGGCACCGACTGCATCAGCGGATCAGTCTGATCTACCGGAGGATTGGGCATCGACACCGGCATCAGCTCTACAAGGAGCACCATCTCCGGCAGCAGCAGCAGCAGCGGCACCTGAACGAACACTTGCACTTGCATTTGGTCCGGCCCATGCAGTTGCACTGGCAACAAACTGGGCTGCAGTTCACACTTCATATACCAATGTCCTTACTAAAACCGACATGTCCACCTTCTTGGTAAGCATTGGCCGCCCATGTGCTTCGTTGTTTTTTCTTTCCATGTTGTTTCACATGATTCACTATTTTGATCTAACTGTTTGGGTATGTATTCTTGTTTGCAAACAGAGAATTCCTAGAGCAACAAGGGAGTCGTTCAACAATCCGGGCAACCGCGGTCAAGTTTCTCTTACCATGCGCAACCTTGGTGTGAATGAACCTGCTCAATATACCGAAGTACAAAGGATGGTCACATGATGATTGATGCTAAAGGATGGTCAAGGTTCAAATCTAAATCATATCTTGCGGTAGGGGATGATGTCAAAATCGAACTTTCTAGGCAAGGAGAGCTGGTCCAAATCAACTTTGAAATTCTTCAGTAGCAGCACACAACTGCCGAACTGATCTATCCTCCGAGAGATTTTGATGTAATAATCTGGCATGGTGAAACAAGTGTCCTGTGTGTATAAGTAGTACGATAGTATTATTTATCACATGGTATATCGTTGATAGAATTGCAACTGTAATTGCTGGTTAGGAACTGTCGTTTGATTTCATTCCAACAGCTGTCGTGCTTTATTCAATTTTGTGTATTCACCTTGTGACAACATCTAAAACCAGCGTAGTACCGATTGCTTGCAATATGAAAAGCGCTGAGGTAGAACACATGGGCCCCCAAACATGCAGGGTCAGCCTGCGGCCCAAAGTCCAGAACCGTGAGCCTATCTGAGTATTATATTCCCAGCTGAACCCCCATAAAAAATCTGAACCCCCATAATGCCCGTGCGTTGCAGAGGGAGTATATTTCTCGGCAAGGTGAGCCTGTGATATAAAATATTTTTATATTTATTTACAGAGGGAGTATCTCTCTGTCAAAATATATATTTATGTGTAACTAGTTACTCCTGTCTTTCTACTTCCTTTCACTGATATGTGGGGCAACCGGCAACGGGGTCCATGTGCCATATGCACAAATTAGAGTGCACAACTTCAGGGTAGACACACCCCGGTCGTAGTGCCGCAGTAATGCCCAATGAGCCGTCAAATCACAACCCCCCCCCCTTTCTAGCTTTAGCAGTAAGCTAGATGGACGAAGCGACAATATTTCACTGGGCCTGAATCCCCTTCTCCCTCGTCTGCTTGTTCAAAGAAAACCCCCGCTCAGCGATTGCATAGGGTTTTCTCATGGAGAACCAGGTACGAATTCTTCATCCATCCCCGATAAATCCAAGTCCCTTGGTCACAGGTAATCCTAGGATGGCAGCCGCCGCCGTTGATGCATTTTTCTTTGCACCGAATCTAGTGTGTTTCAGTTGCAGTGCCCAAAGTGCAAGTACCCTACAGATTTCTGCGCCCTCGGAGAGACGCCACACTTGTTCCTTCTCATCCTACCACAGCATTTTGAAACGCGCACAGTATGTTCCTAGAATCCTCTTCTCTATCCCGGAGGGTGGGGTTTTTTTGAACATGCTGTGTTCTCATATTATTTTTCCTGCAGTGTATTATTTGCTCTGCCAGAACACATGTACTCAAGATGCTCGGCCTTGCCATAACTGAATACACTAGTTTAATGGTCACAGTGAAGACAATCCATGGATATTACTTCCGAGTTGGGTTCATGAACCAAGAAGATCGCTGCTTTTTTATGGCCGAACTTGGATAAACTTTCTCAAGTGTTACGGACTGAAAGTTGGCGCACGAATGTTGATGGAAATAGCAGAACTTGGTCTCATCTTCACTGCGATCTTCCACCCCAACGTCGTTCCAATTGTTCATCCATGTTAGTTTTGTATCTGGTTCTTGCTTGTTGCCTCGATTACTTCTCAATCCACCTATTCTGTCTAACTAATCACAATTTAACTTTAGAAGTAGCAACGAATCTCTCACAAAGATGCTACTTTAATATTTTCTTATAATTGGTGGCACGTGTAGGTTTTTTCAGAGTTAAGCAGTCTGCTCGTTTGTTACTCTGTAATAACTCAGCTGTTACTAATGGCACTGAAGTTGACTGGATCGACATCCACAAGTACCTACACTTTATTGATCGTTTTGAAGTCCTTGTGGGGCGTTTCAATGGTGGAAGGCCACGTGGGATATGTGTGCCACTGCTGCACTCGTTGAACAGGTCCAACTGTGTCGAGAAACTTATGGTACGAGCTATTTTCTGTTATATATGTTGTTCATAAACTATCGCTTATACACAGTTTTAAAGCTGTGATCTTCTTGAAACAGGAACTGCCGAGTTCTATTGTTCCTATACAGATGCCTGACCATGGTCGGGTCAGACTTGCACTTGGTCACAACATGATGTTTATGTCGACCTACTCAATTACCCTTGGAGGTGAAAAGATACTTATTCGTGGGTGGTCTCAAATAATGAAGGCCCGTCCATCTTGAGAATAGGACAGAAGATTATGTTCATGCTTTTCCATGGCTCTAAAGTGAATATCCTGTTTATTGACCATGTTGCGAGATGAAGCCGCTTTCAGAAGGTTGTGGATGCACGGGGTGGCGCCTGGGCCTTGTCCTGGGGCTTGGCGGCCTCACCCTTGATTAACTGTAGGCAAAGTAGCACTGTTCGAGGCGTGCTTTGTACGGTTGAACCTGTATAAGTACTCATACTGCTTTCAGCTTTGGTTGTTAAGTGCCCCTGCTTGTTTCAGTTAAGGTTGTTAAGTACTCTATTGGAAATATGCCCTAGAGAGAATAATAAATTAGTTATTATTATATTTCCTTGTTCATGATAATTCTTTATTATCCATGCTATAATTGTATTGATAGGAAACTCAGATACATGTGTGGATACATAGACAACACCATGTCCCTAGTAAGCCTCTAGTTGACTAGCTCGTTGATCAATAGATGGTTACGATTTCCTAACCATGGACATTGGATGTCGTTGATAACGGGATCACATCATTAGGAGAATGATGTGATGGACAAGACCCAATCCTAAGCCTAGCACAAAGATCGTGTAGTTCGTATGCTAAAGCTTTTCTAATGTCAAGTATCTTTTCCTTAGACCATGAGATTGTGCAACTCCCGGATATCGTAGGAATGCTTTGGGTGTACCAAATTTCACAACGTAACTGGGTGACTATAAAGGTGCACTACAGGTATCTCCGAAAGTGTCTGTTGGGTTGGCACGAATCGAGACTGGGATTTGCAACTCCGTGTGACGGAGAGGTATCTCTGGGCCCACTCGGTAGGACATAATCATAATGTGCACAATGTGACCAAGGGGTTGATCATGGGATGATGTGTTATGGAACGAGTAAAGAGACTTGTCGGTAACGAGATTGAACAAGGTATCGTCATACCGACGATCGAATCTCGGGCAAGTACAATACCGCTAGACAAAGGGAAATGAATACGGGATTGATTGAATCCTCGACATCGTGGTTCATCCGATGAGATCATCGTGGAACATGTGGGAGCCAACATGGGTATCCAGATCCCGCTATTGGTTATTGGCCGGAGAGTTGTCTCGGTCATGTCTATGTGTCTCCCGAACTCGTAGGGTCTACACACTTAAGGTTCGATGACGCTAGGGTTATAAAGGAAGTTTGTATGTGGTTACCGAATGTTGTTCGGAGTCCCGGATGAGATTCCGGACGTCACGAGGAGTTCCGGAATGGTCCGGAGGTAAAGATTGATATATGGAAAGTCCTATTTTGGCCACCGGAAAATGTTCGGGATTTTTCGGTATTGTACCGGGGAGGTTCTAGAAGGTTCTGGAGTGGGGCCCACCTGCATGGGGGTACCCACATGAACGTGCGTAGTGGGGGCAAGGCCCCACACCCCTGGTCAAGGCGCACCAAGATCCCCCCTTAGAAGGAATAAGATCATATCCCGAAGGGATAAGATCAAGATCCCTAAAAAGGGGGGATAACAATCGGTGGGGAAGGAAATGATGGGATTTCTTTCCTCCCACCTTTGCCAACGCCCCAATGGACTTGGAGGGCAAGAAACCATCCCCTTCACCCCTATATATAGTGGGGAGGCGCATGGGAGCTTCACACGAAGTTCTGGCGCAGCCCTCCCCCTCTCCCAAGTCCTCCTCCTCTCCCGCGGTGCTTGGCGAAGCCCTGTAGGATTGCCACGCTCCTCCATCACCACCATGCCGTTGTGCTACTGCTGGACGGAGTATTCCCCAACCTCTCCCTCTCTCCTTGCTGGATCAAGGCATGGGAGACGTCACCGGGCTGCATGTGTGTTGAACGCGGAGGTGCCGTCCATTCGGCACTAGGATCTCCGGTGATTTGGATCACGACGAGTACGACTCCTTCAACCCCGTTCTCTTGAACGCTTCCGCTTAGCGATCTACAAGGGTATGTAGATGCACTCTCCTTCCCCTCGTTTCTGGTTTCTCCATAGATAGATCTTGGTGACACGTAGGAAAATTTTGAATTTCTGCTATGTTCCCCAACAGTGGCATCATGAGCCAGGTTTATTGCGTAGATTCTTTGCACGAGTAGAACACAAAGTAGTTGTGGGCGTTGATTTTGTTCAATATGCTTACCGTTACTAGTCCAATCTTGTTTCGACGGTATTGTGGGATGAAGCGGCCCGGACCGACCTTACACGTACTCTTACGTGAGACAGGTTCCACCGATTGACATGCACTTGGTGCATAAGGTGGCTAGCGGGTGCCAGTCTCTCCCACTTTAGTCGGAACAGATTCGATGAAAAGGGTCCTTATGAAGGGTAAATAGAAATTGACATATCACGTTGTGGTTTTGTGTAGGTAAGAAACATTCTTGCTAGAAACCCATAGCAGCCACGTAAAACATGCAAACAACAATTAGAGGACGTCTAACTTGTTTTTGCAGGGTATGCTATGTGATGTGATATGGCCAAGAAGAATGTGATGAATGATATGTGATGTATGAGATTGATCATGTTCTTGTAATAGGAATCACGACTTGCATGTCGATGAGTATGACAACCGGCAGGAGCCATAGGAGTTGTCTTAATTTATTGTATGACCTGCGTGTCATTAAACAACACCATGTAATTACTTTACTTTATTGCTAACCAGTAGCCATAGTAGTAGAAGTAATAGTTGGCGAGACAACTTCATGAAGACACGATGATGGAGATCATGATGATGGAGATCATGGTGTCATGCCGGTGACGATGATGATCATGGAGCCCCGAAGATGGAGATCAATGGAGCTATATGATATTGGCCATATCATGTCACTACTATATAATTGCATGTGATGTTTATTATGTTTATGCATCTTATTTGCTTAGAACGACGGTAGTAAATAAGACGATCCCTCATTAAAATTTCAAGAAAGTGTTCCCCCTAACTGTGCACCGTTGCGAAAGTTCGTCGTTTCGAAGCACCACGTGATGATCGGGTGTGATAGATCCTTACGTTCACATACAACGGGTGTAAGATAGTTTTACACATGCAAAACACTTAGGGTTAACTTGACGAGCCTAGCATGTACAGACATGGCCTCGGAACACAAGAGATCGAAAGGTCGAGCATGAGTCGTATAGTAGATACGATCAACATGAAGATGTTCACCGATGATGACTAGTCTGTCTCACGTTATGATCAGACACGGCCTAGTTGACTCGGATCATGTAATCACTTAGATGACTAGAGGGTTGTCTATCTGAGTGGGAGTTCATAAGATGAACTTAATTATCCTGAACATAGTCAAAAGATCTTTGCAAATTATGTCGTAAGCTCGCGCTTTAGTTCCACTGTTTAGATATGTTCCTAGAGAAAAAATAATTGAAAGTTGACAGTAGCGATTATGCGGACAGTAGAAAGCTTATGTCCTTAATGCACCGCTCAGTGTGCTGAACCCCAAACGTCGTTTGTGGATGTTGCGAACATCGGACATACATGTTTTGATAACTACGTGATAGTTCAGTTAAACGGTTTAGAGTTGAGGCACCAAAAGACGTTTTCGAAACATCGCGGAACATATGAGATGTTTCGTGGGCTGAAATTGGGATTTCAGGCTCGTTCCCACGTCAAGAGGTATAAGACCTCCGATGATTTTCTTAGCCGGCAAACAAGGGAGAAAAGCTCAATCGTTGAGCTTGTGCTCAGATTGTCTGAGTGCAACAATCACTTGAATCGAGTGGGAGTTGATCTTCCAGATGAGATAGTGATGTTTCTCCAAAGTCATTGCCACCAAGCTGCTAAAGCTTCGTGATGAACTATAACATATCAGGGATAGATATGATGATCCTTGAAGTATTCGCGATGTTTGACACCGCGAAAGTAGAAATCAAGAAGGAGCATCAATTGTTGATGGTTGGTGTAACCACTAGTTTCAAGAAGGGCAAGGGCAAGAAGGGATACTTCATGAAACGGCAAATCAGCTGCTGCTCTAGTGAAGAAACCCGAGGTTGAACCCAAACCCAAGACTAAGTGCTTCTGTAATAAGGGGAACAACCACTGGAGCAGGATTACCCTAGATACTTGGTAGATGAGAAGGCTGGCAAGGTCGATAGAAGTATATTGGATATACATTATGTTAATGTGTAATTTACTAGTACTCCTAGTAGCACCAGGGTATTAGATACCGGTTCGGTTGCTAAGTGTTAGTAACTCGAAATAAAAGGCTACGGAATAAACGGAGACTAGCTAAATGTGAGCTGACGATATGTGTTGGAAGTGTTTCCAAGTTTGATGTGATCAAACATCGCACGCTCCCTCTACCATCAAGATTAGTATTAAACCAGAATAATTGTCATTTGGTGTTTGCGTTGAGCATAGACATGATTGGATTATGTCTATCGCAATACGGTTATTCATCTAAGGAGAATAATGGTTACTCTATTTATTTGAATGATACCTTCAATGGTCTTGCACCTAAAGGAATGGTTTATTGAATCTCGATCATAGTGATACACATTTTCATGCCAAAAGATATAAGATAGTAATGATAGTACCACTCACTTGTGGCACCGCCATGTAAGTCATATTGGTATAAAACGCATGAAGAAGCTCCATGTTGATGGATCTTTGGACTCACTCGTTTTTTGAAAAGTTTGAGACATGCGAACCATGTCTATTGGTGTATACGCATGAAGAAACTCCATGCAGATGGATCGTTTGGACTCACTTGATTTTGAATCACTTGAGATATGCAAATCATACCACATGGGCAAGATGACTAAAAAGCCTCGTTTTTCAGTAAAATGGAACAAGATAGCAACTTGTTGGAAGTAAACACATTTTGATGTGTGCAGTCCAATGAGTGCTGAGGCATGCAGTGAATATCGTTATGTTCTTACTTCACAGATGATTCGAGTAGATGTTGAGTATATTTACTTGATGAAACACAAGTCTGAATTATTGAATGGTTCAAGTAATTTCAGAGTGAATTTGAAGATCATCGTGACAAGAGGATAAAATGTCTATGATATGATCACAGAGATGAGTATCTAAGTTACGAGCTTTGGCACGCAATTAAGACATTGTGGAAATTGTTTCACAATTAATACCGCCTGGAACACCGTAGTGTGAGGGTGTGTCCGAATATCATAGTTGCACCCTATTGGATATGGTGCGTACCATGATGTCTCTTATCAAATTAACACTATCGTTCATGGGTTAGGCATTAGAGACAACCACATTCACTTTAAATAGGGCACCACGTAATTCCGTTGAGATGACACCGTATGAACTATGGTTTAGAGAAACCTAAGCTGTCATTTCTTAAAGGTTTGGGGCTGCGACGCTTATGTGAAAAAGTTTCAGGTTGATAAGCTCGAACCCAAAGCGGATAAAATGCATCTTCATAGGACACCCAAAACAGTTGGGTATACCTCCTAATTCAGATCCGAAAGCAATAGGGATTGTTTCTTGAATCGTGTCCTTTCTCGAGGAAAAGTTTGTGTCGAAAAGTTGAGTGGGAGGATGGTGGAGACTTGATATGGTTATTGAACCGTCACTACAACTAGTGTGTACCAGGGCACAGGAAGTTGTTCCTGTGGCACCTACACCAATTGAAGTAGAAGCTTATGATAGTGATCATGAAACTTCGGATCAAGTCACTACCGTACCTCGTAGGGTGACAAGGATGCGTACTGCTTTAGAGTGGTACAGTAATCATGTCTTGAAGGTCATGTTGCTAGACAACAATGAACCTACGAGCTATGGAGAAGCGATGGTGGGCCCATATTCCGACAAATGGTTAGAAGCCATGAAATCCGAGATAGGATCCATGTATCAGAACAAAGCATGGACTTTGGTGGACTTGCCCGATGATCGGCAAGCCATTGAGATAAATGGATTTTTAAGAAGAAGACGGACGTGGACGGAAATGTCACCGTCTATGAAGCTCGACTTGTGGCGAAGAGTTTTTCACAAGTTCAAGGAGTTGACTACGATGAGATTTTCTCATCCGTAGCGATGCTTAAGTCCGTCGGAATCATGTTAGCATTAGCTGCATTTATGAAATCTGGCAGATGGATGTCAAAACGAGTTTCCTTACCAGTTTCGTAAGGAAAGGTTGTATGTGATACAATCAGAAAGGTTTTGTCGATCCTAAGGATGCTAAAAGGTATGCTAGCTCCAGCGATCCTTCTAAGGACTGGAGTAAGCATCTCGGAGTTGGAATATGTACTTTGATAAGATGATCAAAGATTTTGGGTTTATACAAATTTATGAGAAACTTGTATTTCCAAAGAAGTGAGTGGGAGCAATATAGAATTTCTGATAAGTATATGTTGTAAACATATTGTTGATCAGAAATGATGTAGAATTTCTAGAAAGCATATAGGGTTATTTAAAAAGTGTTTTTCAATGGAAAACCTGGATTAGGCTACTTGAACAATAAGCATCAAGATCTATAAGATAGATCAAAATGCTTAATAGTACTTTCAAATGAGCACATACCTTGACATGATCTTGAAGGTGTTAAAGATGGATCAGTCAAAGAAGGAGTTCTTGCCTGAGTTGTAAGGTGTGAAGTTAAGACTTAAAGCTCGACCATGGCAGAATAGAGAGAAAGGACGAAGGTCATCCCCTATTCTTAGACGTAGGCTCTACAGTATGCTATGCTAAGTACCGCACCTGATGTGTGCCTTGCTACATATCTGGCAAGAGAGTACAAAGGTGATCAAGGAGTAGATCACCAAATAGCGGTCAAAATTTTCCTTGGAGTAATAAGGACATGTTTCTCGATTATAGAGGTGATAAAGAGTTCGGCGTAAAGGGTTACATCGATGCAAGCTTTAACACCTATCCGAATGACTCTGAGTAGCAAACCGGATACGTATAGTGGAACAACCATTTGGAATAGCTCCAAGTAGAGCATGGAAGCAACATTTACAATATGACCTAGAGATTTGCGAAGTACATACGGATCTGAATGTTGCAGACCTGTTGACTAAAACCTCTCTCAAGCAAAACATGATCAAACCCCGGAACTCATTGAGTCTAAATCACATGATGATGTGAACTAGTTTAATGACACTAGTAAACTCTTTGGATGTTTGTCACATGGCGATGTGACCTGTGAGTGTTGATCACATGGCGATGTGAACTAGATTATTGACTCTAGTGCAAGTGGAAGACTGTTGGAAATATGCCCTAGAGACAATAATAAATTAGTTATTATTATATTTCCTTGTTCATGATAATCATTTATTATCCATGCTATAATTGTATTGATAGGAAACTCAGATACATGTGTGGATACATAGACAACACCATGTCCCTAGTAAGCCTCTAGTTGACTAGCTCGTTAATCAATAGATGGTTATGGTTTCCTAACCATGGACATTGGATGTCGTTGATAACGGGATCATATCATTAGGAGAATGATGTGATGGACAAGACCCAATCCTAAGCCTAGCACAAAGATCGTGTAGTTCGTATGCTAAAGATTTTCTAATGTCAAGTATCTTTTCCTTAGACCATGAGATTGTGCAACTCCCGGATATCATAGGAATGCTTTGGGTGTACCAAACGTCACAACGTAACTGGGTGACTATAAAGGTGCACTACAGGTATCTCCGAAAGTGTCTGTTGGGTTGGCACGAATCGAGACTGGGATTTGTCACTCCATGTGACGGAGAGGTATCTCTAGGCCCACTCGGTAGGACATCATCATAATGTGCACAATGTGACCAAGGGGTTGATCACGGGATGATGTGTTACGGAACGAGTAAAGAGACTTGCCGGTAACGAGATTGAACAAGGTATCGGCATACCGACGATCGAATCTCAGGCAAGTACAATACCGCTAGACAAAGGGAATTGAATACGGGATTGATTGAATCCTCGACATCGTGGTTCATCCGATGAGATCATCATGGAACATGTGGGAGCCAACATGGGTATCCAGATCCCGCTATTGGTTATTGGCCGGAGAGTTGTCTCGGTCATGTCTACGTGTCTCCCGAACCCGTAGGGTCTACACACTTAAGGTTCGATGACGCTAGGGTTATAAAGGAAGATTGTATGTGGTTACTGAATGTTGTTCGGAGTCCCGGATGAGATCCCGGACGTCACGAGGAGTCCCGGAATGGTCCGTAGGTAAAGATTTATATATGGGAAGTCCTATTTTGGCCACCGGAAAATGTTCGGGATTTTTCGGTATTGTACCGGGAAGGTTCTAAAAGGTTCCGGAGTGGCACCCACCTGCATGGGGGGACCCACATGAACGTGCATAGTGGGGGCAAGGCCCCACACCCCTGGTTAAGGCGCACCAAGATCCCCCCTTAGAAGGAATAAGATCATATCCCGAAGGGATAAGATCAAGATCCCTAAAAAGGGGGGATAACAATCGGTCGGGAAGGAAATGATGGGATTTCTTTCCTCCCCCTCTCCCAAGTCCTCCTCCTCTCCCTCGGTGCTTGGCGAAGCCCTGCAGGATTGCCACGCTCCGCCATCACCACCATGCCATTGTGCTGCTGCTGGACAGAGTATTCCCCAACCTCTCCCTCTCTCCTTGCTGGATCAAGGCATGGGAGACGTCACCGGGCTGCATGTGTGTTGAATGCGGAGGTGCCGTCTGTTCGGCACTAAGATCTCCGGTGATTTGGATCACGATGAGTACGACTCCTTCAACCCCGTTCTCTTGAACGCTTCCGCTTAGCGATCTACAAGGGTATGTAGATGCACTCTCCTTCCCCTCGTTGCTGGTTTGTCCATAGATAGATCTTGGTGACACGTAGGAAAATTTTGAATTTTTGCTACGTTCCCCAACATACTCCTGCTGCTTTTACAGTCTGTCATGTTTCTTCAGTCTTGTCTTCCTCCAGCCACCAAAACCAAACCAGCACCGGCGAGGTCGCCTGCTTCCAACTCCCACGGCTGGCTGCGCCTCAGCACACGCATCGCCGCCCCACCGTCTCCTAAATCGTTAACACCAACGTCCTTCGCGCGCTTTGGTGCGCTCGCCGTGGCACCGCCCTCTCTCGTTGTCAACATGGTCAACAAACAACAGGAATCTGCAGAAGTACGTGGAGAGGATGACAATAGGGTCCCACCACGTCAGCGTATGGAAAAATAAAATGCTTCCTCCTAGTGTTTTCCTGACATCTGGGACCCACGACATTGTGAGCGTATATAGTCAATAGACAAGAGAACAGCACAAGATCGGCTGACACCTAGGACGTAGCTACTCGAGCAGTATTTTTTCTTGTTTTGTATTGTTGCGACGGAGCAGGGTTTGAACTGGGTTGTGGCCCGTCTAGCCCAGGCTTATACTTTATGTTCACCATGTGACCAGCCCAGCTATTTTTTCTTTGTGAAAATGAGCCTAGTTTCTTTTTTCTGAAGAATACCCAATCCAGGCCTACTTATTTTTCTATGCTCTGATGGGCTGCAACTCTTTCAAGACGCCTGCAAATCTTGAAAGTAATATGAAATGGGTTGTAAATATAAAAAGAGATGACAAATTGGCAATTACTTTATAATTTCTGATTTTTTTCATATTTTTAGATTCCTATTTCACTGGGCATTAACCTAATTTAAATATATCTTCAAAGTACTTTAAATCTGGCTTGACATTTCGGTATTAAAAATAGTTTGGAACCCACAGAAATATGCGAAATTGGCCCTGGGCGCCAACCAAAAAAAACGACTGCAATAAATTGCATAAGAAGTTGCCATGAGCTATATATAAATTATTAAAAAAACAGGGAGTGGTCTGACTTGTGGGACTGTTTAGTTGACGCGTGCGCAAGAGTTTTTTAGTTCTTATATACTACGTCAACAAACGATTCTAGCAGACGTAACCGTTGGATGTCAATCCAACGGCCGTCGTGTTTCTTCAATCTCTGATCTTCTTGCTCCAGCCGCCAAAGCAGCGCCGGCGGGACCACCTCCCGCCTCCCGTGGCTTTGCTGTGCTGCCACACAGGCCTCAACACCCCCTACTACTCCCAGCGCTGGCCAGGGCATTCCTCTACTCACCCACACCCCCTATTATTCTGTGGCGATGCAGCCTCACACCGCAGCCGAACCAGTGAACCCTCATACTCCTCTCTGCGCGGGCTTCCACTGCCGCGTCTTCCCCGGCTCCGCATCATCCCCTTCTTAGGCCTCGCCATTGTCCACCGCCGTGGTGCTCTCGGTGCGGCGTGGTCAATGTGGTCAACGACCGACTTCCATCGGAAGAGTATTGTATGTGGAGAGGCTGACAGCTGGGTCCACAACAGCCGCAAGGAAGTGCCTCCTTATTATTATTCCTCCACACCCACCAGATGGGCCACCAGTATTTCGCGAAAAAAATGTTTCCCCTTGACTGCTGGGACCCACAGGATGGGCTATCGTATTTCGTGAAAAAACGTTCCCCCCACTATCAGCTCGGACCCACCGGAAGTGCCTCCTTATTACGCACGAAAAATTAATACCCCCTGCTAGCTGGGACCAACCTTGGTGGGAGGCTGACTTGTGGGCCTACTAAGTTGACTGGGACAGAGGCCTTTGTCAAGTTTAGTCAATATATGAACGATTCTAGCTCCAGTGACCGTACGATGTCCATCCAACGGCCGTAGTGCTTCTTCAACCTCTGGCCTTCTTGCTCCAGCCGCCCAAAGCAGCGCCGGTCGTGCCGCCTGCTCCTGCCGCCCATGGCCGCCTGTGATGCCGCGGAGGCCTCACCGCCCCCTACTACTCCCACCGTTGGCCAGGCCATCCCTCTACGCACCCACACCCCCTGTTATTCTGCGGCGACGGTAGCCTCACACCGCAACCGAACGAGTGAACCCTCATACTCCTCTACGCGTGGGCATCCACTGCCGCGTCTTCCCCTGCTCCGCGTCATCCTCTTCCTAGGCCTCACCGTCGTCCACTGCCCTGGTGCTCTCGGCGCGGCGTGGTCAATGTGGTCAAGGCATGGCTTCCATCAGACGTGGACTGTACATGGAGAGGCTGACAGCTAGGTCCACGGCCGCAGCAACGAAGTGCCTCCTTATTACGCGCAATATAATTATTCCTCCACCTGATAGTGGGGACCCACCGGACAGGCCACCATATTTCGCGAAAAAAATGTTCCCCCCTGTCTGTTGGGACCCACCAGCTACATCTTCGCACGCAAGGAAGTGCGTCCAAAAAAAAACGATTCGCCCCAATGACTGTTGGGACCCACCAGCTACATCTTCGCACGCAAGGAAGTGCGTCCGGGCAAAAAAAATGATTCACCCCCCTGACTGCTGGGACCCACCAGCTACATCTTCGCACGCAAGGAAGTGCGTCCGGGCAAAAAAAAAGAAAATGATTTTCCCCCCTAACTGCTGGGACCCACCAGCTACATCTTCGCAGGCAAGGAAGTGCCTGACAGTCGGGACCTTCTACCTCTTGAGCACTGCATTGGATTTCTCCGAAGAGGAGAGGATGATGCAGCAAAGTAGCATAAGTATTTCCCTCAGTTTTTGAGAACCAAGGCGTCAATCCAGTAGGAGACCATGCACAAGTCCCTTGTACATACACAAAACGATAGCTCCTCGCAACCAACGTGATTAGGGGTTGTCAATCCCTTCACGGTCACTTACAAGAGTGGGATCTGATAGAGATGATAAATAATATTTTGGTATTTTTGGTATATAGATGCAAAGTGAAAAGTAAAAGGCAAAGTAAAAACAAAGCAAGTAATAAATTAATGGAGATTGATATGATGAGAATAGACCCAGGGGCCATAGGTTTGACTAGTGGCTTCTCTCAAGAGCATAGATTTTCTACGGTGGGTGAACAAATTACTGTTGAGCAATTGATAGAATTGAGCATAATTATGAGTATATCTAGGTATGATCATGTATATAGGCATCACGTCCGAGACAAGTAGATCGAAACGATTCTGCATCTACTACTATTACTCCACTCATCAACTGCTATCCAGCATGCATCTAGAGTATTAAGTTAAAAACAGAGTAACGCCTTAAGCAAGAAGACATGATGTAGAGGGATAAATTCATGCAATATGATAAAAACCCCATCTTGTTATCCTCGATGGCAACAATGCAATACGTGCCTTGCTGCCCCTTATGTCACTGGGAAAGGACACCGCAAGATTGAAACCAAAGCTAAACACTTCTCCCATTGCAAGAACTACCAATCTAGTTGGCCAAACCAACCGGATAATTCGAAGAGACTTGCAAAGATAACTCAATCATACATAAAAGAATTCAGAGAAGATTCAAATATTATTCATAGATAAGCTGGATCATAAACCCACAATTTATCGATCTCATCAAACACACCGCAAAAAGAAGATTACATCGAATAGATCTCCACGAGAGAGGGGGAGAACATTGTATTGAGATACAAAAAGAGAGAAGAAGCCATCTATCTACTAGCAATGGACCCGAAGGTCTGAAGTAAACTACTCACACTTCATCGGAGGGGCTATGATGTTGATGTAGAAGCCCTCCATGGTGGATGCCCCTTCCGGCGGAGCTCCAGAACAGGCCCCAAGATGGGAACTCATGGATACAGAAGGTTGCGGTGGTGGAATTAGGTTTTTGGCTCCTCCTCTGATTGTTTGGGGATACGTAGGTATATATAGGAGGCAGGAGTACGTCGGTGGAGCAACAGGGGGCCCACGAGGCAGGGGGGCGCGCCCCCACCCTCGTGACCGCCTCTTTTGTTCCTTGGAGCTGGGTCCAAGTCACCTGGATCACGTTCGCTGAGAAAATCACGTTCCCGAAGGTTTCATTCCTTTGGACCCCGTTTGATATTCCGTTTCTTCGAAACACTGAAATAGGCAAAAAAACAGCAATTCTGGACTGGGCCTCCGGTTAATAGGTTAGTCCCAAAAAATATAAAAGTGGAAAATAAATCCCAATATAGTCCAAAACAGTAGATAAAGTAGCATGGAGCAATCAGAAATTATAGATACGTTGGAGACGTATCAGACATCCCCAAGCTTAATTCCTGCTCGTCCTCGAGTAGGTAAATGATAAAAAAAGAATTTTTGATGCGGAGTGATACTTTGGCATAATTTCAATGTAAATCTTCTTAATTGTGGCATGAATATTCAGATCCGAAAGATTCAAGACAAAAGTTCATATTGACATAAAAAATAATAATACTTCAAGCATACTAATCAAAGCAATCATGTCTTCTCAAAATAGCATGGCAAAAGAAAGTTCATCCCTACAAAATCATATAGTTAGGCTATGCTTCATTTTCGTCACACAAAGATGTTCCCAACTTCTATACCCCCGATGACAAGCCAAACAATTGTTTCATACTTAAATAATCTCAAACTTTTTCAACCTTCACGCAATACATGAGCGTGAGCCATGGATCTAGCACTATGGGTGGAATAGAATATGATGATGGGGATTATGTGGAGAAGACAAAAAAAGGAGAAGGTCTCACATTGACGAGGATAATCAACGGGCTATGGAGATGCCCATCAATTGATGTCAACATGAGGAGTAGGGATTGCCATGCAACGGATGCACTAGAGCTATGAATGCTCAACAAAAGAAAATGTGCATCCAACTCGCTTGCTCATGAAGACCTAGGGCATTTGAGGAAGCCCATCGTAGGAATATACAAGCCAAGTTCTATAATGAAAAAATCCCACTAGTATAAAAAGACAACTTATGAGACTCACTACATGAAGAACAAGGTGCTACTTTGAAGCACAATATATGAGACTCACTACATGAGGAACAAGGTGCTACTTTGAAGCACAAGTGTGGAAAAAGAGATAGTAGCATTGCCCTTTTTTATTTTTTTATTTTTTTGGGCCTTTCTTTTTTTCTTTTAGCCTTTCTCTTTTTTTGGGCAATGCTCTAATAATGATGATCATCACACTTCTATTGATTACAACATAAGGATTACAACTCGAAACTTAGAACAAGATATGACTCTGTATGAATGCCTCCGGCGGTGTACCGGGATGGTGCAATGAATCAAGAGTGACATGTATGAAAAATAATGCATGGTGGCTTTGCCACAAATACGATGTCAACTACATGATAATGCAATGGCAATATGAAAAAATTAATGTATGTCATGATGATGATGATGGAAGTTGCATGGCAATATATCTCGGAATGGCTATGGAAATGCCATGATACGTAGGTATGGTGGCTGTTTTGAGGAAGATATAAGGAGGTTTATGTGTGATAGAGCGTATCGTATCACGGGGTTTGGATGCACCGGCTATGTTTGCACCAACTCTCAAGGTGAGAAAGGGCAATGCACAGTACCGAAGAGGCTAGCAAAGGCGGAAAGGTAAAAGTGCGTATAATCCATGGACTCAACATTAGTCAAAAGAACTCATATACTTATTGCAAAAATTTAGAAGTCATCAAAAATCAAGTACTATGCGCATGCTCCTAGGGGGATAGATTGGTAGGAAAAGACCATCGCTCGTCCCCGACCGCCACTCATAAGGATGCACAAGCCAGGTACACTTCATGTTTCAAATTTGTTACATAACTTTAACCATACGTGCATGCTACGGGACTTGCAAACTTCAACACAAGCATTTCTCAAATTCACAATTACTCAACTAGCACGACTTTGATATTATCACCTCCATATCTCAAAGCAATTATTAAGCATCAAACCTATCTTACTATTCAATGCACTCAAAAGAAAGTTTCACATATCTTGAATACCAAGTATATTAACATTAAGCAAATTACCATGCTATTAACGACTCTCAAAATAATCTAAGTGAAGCATGAGAGATCAATAGTTTCTTTAAAAAAAATCCACCAACGTGCTCTAAAAGATCTAAGTGAAGCACTAGAGCAAAAATTATCACGCTCAAAAGATATAAGTGAAGCACTATGAGCAAAACTATCGAGCTCAAAAGATATAAGTGAAGCACATAGAGTATTCTAGCAATTTCCAATTCATGTATGGCTCTCTCAAAAGGTGTGTACTGCAAGGATGGTTGTGGTAAACTAACAAGCAAATACGCAAATAATACAAGATGCTCCAAGCAAAACACATATCATGTGGTGAACAAAAATATAGCTCCAAGTAAATTACCGATGGAAGTAGACGAAAGAGGGGATGCCTTCCGGGGCATACCCAAGCTTTGACTTTTTCGTGTCCTTGGATTATCTTGGGGGTGCATGGGCATCCCCAAGCTTAGGCTCTTGCCACTCCTTGTTCCATAATCCATCAAAAGAATTCACCCAAAACTTGAAAACTTCACAACACAAAACTCAATAAAATCTCGTGAGCTCCATTAGAGAAAGAAAACAAAAGACTACTTAAAGGTACTGTAATGAACTAGTTCTTTATTTATATTGGTGCTAAACCTACTGTATTCCAACTTCTCTATGGATTATAAACAATTTCACTAGCCATAGATTCATCAAAATAAGAAGGGGAGCCTTGGCGTAGTGGTAAAGCTGCTGCCTTGTGACCATGAGGTGACGGGTTCAAGTCCTGGAAACAGCCTCTTACAGAAATGTAGGGAAAGGCTGCATACTATAGACCCAAAGTGGTCGGACCCTTCCCCGACCCTGCGCAAGTGGGAGCTACATGCACCGGGCTGCCCTTTTTATAGATTCATCAAAATAAGCAAACAACACACGCAAAACAGAATCTGTCAAAAACAGAACAGTCTGTAGTAATCTATAACTAATGCAAACTTATGGAACTCTAAAAATATTACCAAAATAGGAAGTCCTGAAGAATTTGTTTATTGAACAGCAGCAAAAAGAATCAATTCAAAAGCACGTTATTGTGATTTAACAAAATTATATTCGTGCGCGCAAAGTTTCTGTTTTTCAGCAGAATCGTATCAACTATCATCGTAGGTTATCCTATAGGTTCTACTTGGTACAAACACTAATTAAAACATAAAACCACATCCAAACAGAGGCTAGATGGATTAGTTATTCCTAAACAGAAGCAAAAACAAAAAAACAAAAATAAAATTGGGTTGCCTCCCAACCAGCGCTATCGTTTAACGCCCCTAGCTAGGCATAAAAGCAAGGATAGATCTAGGTATTGCCATCTTTGGTAGGCAATCCATAAGTAGATCTCATGATAGATTCATAGGGTAATTTTACTTTCTTTCTAGGGAAGTCTTCCATGCCCTTCTTCCAGGGAAATTGGAATCTAATATTACCTTCCTTCATATCAATAATTGCACCAATCGTTCTAAGGAAAGGTCTACCAAGAATAATGGGACATGAAGGATTGCAATCTATATCAAGAACAATAAAATCTACGGACACATAATTCCTATTTGCAACAATAAGAACATCATTAATTCTTCCCATAGGCTTTTTAATAGTGGAATCCGCAAGATGCAACACTACTAGAAAAACCCCTACTAATAGCGCACCTAGTATGGCCATTAATGGCGCATCTGTGGTGCGCCATTAACAGCACGCCATTAGTAATTTTTACTAATGGCGCACCACCTGGTGCGCCATTAGTATCTGGTATACTAATGGCGCACCGCGGGTGCGCCATTAGTATAGGCCAGGGTGCGCCATTAGTATGCCTCCCAGGGGCCATGTATATCCAGGTGCTTTGGCATACTAATGGCGCACCACCACTGGATGCGCCATTAGTAACCATGGCATATTAATGGCGCACTTACCAGTGATGCGCCATTAGTATGCTTTGTCATACTAATGGCGCACTGTCATGTGATGCGCCATTAGTATGAATATTAGGTTTTTTTTATTTTTTTATTTTCTGTTTTTTGCACAGGTTACAAAATGTATAATTTGACAAAATATAGACAGCACACATCAACAACAGATTCATCGAATACAATAGAAGAATACAATTCATCATATTAGTCTCCGAATACAATTCATCATATTAGTCTCCGAATTGAAAAGACCGAACAAAGATAGAACATTATATTACAAGTCTCGAGACCGCGAGTAGCGAGTTTGTCTTCACATTACAAGTCGATATCGATCATCTAAACTACCATCACATAGAAGAGAGCTGCGGTCATCACGATGAGCATCATCACGATGAAACTCGTCTTCATCCGGTTCCTCCAACGCTCCCTCCCCTCTCCCGCTAGATAGCGGGCGTATCTAGATTCGGCCTCGGCCCTAGTGGTGTACCCTTTGTAACTGTTACCGCTGAATCGGTGAACCTGTCTCCGACACTCCTCCCAGTCATCGTAGACTCTGGGAACCTTACCCTTGTACACGACATACGTCGGCATCGCTATGCACTAGCCAAACGAAACGTTAGTACCAATTCACAGACAATACATAAGCAATATATAATTATGCAACAGAACGATCGGAAGAGAAAAGCAAGACATTAATAGCATCGATTACATCTAAGTTGAACGACTCTCGAAACCAAAGAGACATACTACAAGTTCATTAAAGTTTAATTACAACATGAGCCAATTGATGTTTCAGAACTAGACACAACATCACTGCTTTCGACTCAACTCAAGGGACCGGAGCGTGGATGAAGCCGCCGTCTATCGTGGGAGTCATGAAATAACGGTCGTTGTCAGCCTGCATTTGTAGCATTGTGTCGATGTCACTGTTGGACGGTTGATTTCTGAGGTAGAACTGCCCCGAGGTACGAAGGACATCTTGATGGATGATTTCCGCAAACTCCGACTGGATGCGAAAGAATTCTTGTCGGAGGTCCGCGTCCTGGATTGCCGACACGCTCGCGGCCCAATCTTTGAGTTTACTCGGTAGCAGAAGTTGATGATGGTCCCGTACGATCGCCCGCATGTGATGGATGGCGTAGTAGGCACCCTTCTGACCGCCAGGCGGCTGCTTGACGCAGCAGAACATCGTATTGTGGGAGAACACGTGCTTGCCGTACTTACGAATAGGCCTGGTGAAGGTGCCTCCAGATTTGGCGTAGCCGGGGAGAACATCATCAAGAACCTTCTTGACATTTGTGTAGTCTACGTTCGACTGACGGTCCGGGTCGAAATACGTGGCCATGGAATATTTGGGGCTTAGGAGGATGAGCGTGCAACGTGTGTCACTGCAGAAAACACGGAATGTTAAAAGAAAAACGATCGAAATGTAAGAATTCATATGTTACGGGCCGGTTGAGGGGAGGACTTACTCGGGAAAGTAAGGCACGAGGAAGTTATCCTTATCTTGGTTTGCCAGAATGACGCCTTCGAGGTAAGAACTCGCGACTTGCCGGTCCCCAGCGCTGCCCAAGATCTTGGCACGCATGTAGAAGGGGTTGACTATCACGATGTCCGGGGTCTTGTCGCGAATGATCCGCATCTCCATACTCAGCGAAAATAGCCGAACGAAGGTGTAGTGCAGCGGATGAAGGTTCAACATAGCGTGGATGTCATCAAAACGCAGGACGATCGTACGCCCGATGGAGTTATCCACAAAGCCCTTGCCCTCTGGCACCTTGGCCGCGAAAACTGGGTATGCCACATCCTTCTCCCTGAGACGCCGCTTCTCCAAAGAAAGAACACTGTCATGCAGACTCCGCATAGCACCGGTTGCAGCATTGAGCATATTTGTCGGTAGCATCGCCCTACCCGCCACATGCACCCTCCTCGAGATATCCTGCGGTGAAGGTGGCCCGTCCTGAGCACGGATCATACTCGGTGCCGGCTGGCTCGCACCCTTCTTAGTCTTTCTTTTGCGTGCCTTCTTCTTCTCCTGTAATGGGACCGAGTTCTGCTCACAGACCGCCTTCTTGAGTGTGTTGGGGCTGATAATATTTCGCACCTCGCCTATCTGAGGCTCGGTGAAGTCAGCAGCTGGAGGCGTCTCCTGAGAGCTGAATGTCAGACGGCGCCTGTTGCAACTTGGCTACTCCGCGGTACCAGCTAGATCGCACACGTCTTTTGTTGGGTTTGGTTCTTGAGAAGGAGGCCCCATGAAGTCGCCATCGTACCCATGTTCGGCAAAGTACTGATCGACGTTGCCAAATGTATCATCTTCGTCGTCGTCGTCATTCTGATCCTGTGCCATATGCATGTTTGGATCCAGTGGCATGGGGATGTCCGGCACCGTTACGGCGGTCTTGCCATGGGGCCGACTTGGCGCCGGCACGACTGGCGGTGTTGTCTTTGGGGTGGTGTCCCCCGCCCCCAAACGAATCTGGCTCTTCGGCCAAAGCAGGGGCCAGCTCAGGCAGGCGCTGAGGGTCATCACGTCTTCATCGTCGGCCCCGACGGGTCGAATCGGAGGTAACAAGTCGTCGCAGCCTGGCAGCACCCGAACCAGGTGAACCCTTAACAAGTTGGGTGGCATCTGGGTACTGTGGAACAAGGGGTTGCCCGGTTGAACGATTTTGCCCTTGGCGACATCGACCAACTCGTTGTTCACGAAGTGGAGGAGAGTGCACGGAACGTCGGCGGCGCCCTGCGAAAACATGTAGGGCGTCAGGGATGCCCAGTCAAAGGCAAGGAGATGAAGTCCTCGGCCGAGAGAGGCTTAATTAGTTACCGTGATGATGGCGTCGAGCTCGGCTAATGTCGACGCACCGCCAACGGCGGGCGTGCAGTTGACGGAGGTGCCGCTTGCTGCAGAGGTGCCGGCCGGCGTACACCCGGGTGCATTAAGCTCCCGTGCCGGCGTCGGAGACACCAATGTCGCCTCCGCCGGAGGCACCAATGGCCCCGCCATCGCATTATGCGAGTTGCTGGCCGTGAAGCTAGGAATCGGGGGCGGCCCCTGTTGGCCGCCCGCAATCCACGCACTCAACCCCGAGATCAAGGTAGGCACAAGGGCGGTGATCGTCGCTCCGAGTCGTTGTTCCACTTGCTCTTGGACAATCTCCGGAATCCGCGCCACCTGTGCCTTGAGTTCTTGAACCTCTCGCGCCTGGCTTTCCGAGTTGGTCTTTTTCTCCTTCCGCACACCAGCGGAATAGTATGACCCCCATTTTGTCGACAAGCCTTTGCCGGCCACACGACCAGCTGACGTCGGCTTACTGAGCTTATCCTTGTTCTTCATTACATTCAACCCCCTATTTAGAGTGGTGTCCCAAGGGTTGCTCTTAGTCGACCCCGCGCTACTGCTTTCAGTCGCCTGCGGAAGGAATGTGAACCATTTAGAAATTTGGCTTCATTAATTAGAATGCAACCATATGGAGCTAATTACGCGGGGGTGTATTCCTTACCAGAACAAGCTCAAGCTGCCTGGTCTTCGGATCCGTGGTAAGCTCCTTTGTTTTCGGGTCCTTCTTGTACCGGGCCCTGACAAAGTCCTGGTCTGCTTGTCACCGTATTTATCGAAGAGGGGCGGTAGGCCTTGCTCGGCACGGTCCGCCTCCTCCTTGTCCCATATAGGCTCCGCCACTCTGTAACCGCCGGGACCGAGTGTGTGTTCCCCTATGTTCAGCTCCCGCATTTGTTTCCCCCACTCACTTGATTGGGAGCTTGCGGTGCTCGAGCAATTGATCTTGAAGTCGTTGTAGTCATCTTCGGTGATCGAAGGATTTTTCTCCTTGATCTTCTGATAACTCTCACCTTTCTCGATCATTCTCTTCACATTGCTTTTCCAAGTAGACAGGGCCTTGCTCATCTTCGTGAGGGCAGCATTGTTCACTTTATTCCCTTTGAGGCTTGTGTTTTCAAATTCAGCGGGGAACTTGTATCGTTCGTGCAGCTTCGTGAAGAGGAGGTTGCGCAAATTCCCTCGGTCAGGATGCCTCAGGTTCTCGGTGTTGATCGAGACGGTGCTCCGGACAATGCACCCGAGCTGAAGCGAGTACCCCTTGACTATTCGTTCGGGCGCCGTTGGATTCCCGTTGGAGTCCACTTCAGTAACTTCCTCCTTGAGGGTGCGGAGCACGATCGGGCGCCGGTCCTTCCGTTGCCTCTTCGGTTGGCTGCCATCTGTGCGTGCGCCGCCATCATCAGTGGTGGCATCCTCGGCGGCACCATCAGTGGTGGCATCAGTGTGGTCATCCTCGGCGGCACCATCCGTGGTCTCAGGATCGGTGGGGAAGGCGGCGGCCTCATACAAGTGAGGTTGTTCCTCCATCTCCTGGGACAGCTCCCAGAATGCCTTGCCGCCCGAACCCCCGGCCTCATCGTTGTGGGCCATGTTTCTCTCTAAATAGAAACAAAGTTTGGTCAAAAAGTTGGTTATTGTCAAGGAACAAGATCATGGTCTCATCATTTAGGGTTTGTCGACACCGAGGCATCCTAAAATCTAAGCTTTTATCATTGAGGGTTTTTCGACGCCGAGGCACCCTAAAAGCCTAACCTTTCATCATTTCGGTTTTTATCGACACCGAGGCACCCTAAAAGCCATGCATTAGTCACAAGTACGTCGGGGCACTTGATCCTACTTAATTAACTACTAAGATACCCCGGCCCATGCATTAGTCACAAGTACCCCATATGTCCTTTTTTTAGCAAAGTCATGCTAAAATTCACGGAAAATTTCAGCATGACCTTTGCTGAAAATAGGACATATGGAGTACCCGAATTTGCCGGAACGGAAGTTAATCGACATTCCGGCAAACTCAAGGGCCTCTCGGGGTACCTGCAAAATCATTATCCCAGGTGGACATGGATGCAATGTCACATGTCACATGGATCCCACACCCACAGGAGCTGGTGAAGCTTCATGTGTATTTCACGAAAACCAGCCTGACTAAAGAGCTTTATGTAGAAAACAAATCACTCCACCAGCTCACACAGGATCATCCCTCTAAGCAATTACTCAAAATGGGCACTAGCAGCAAAATGAACATTTTACAATCTGAACTTTTTTTTGTCATCTATGTGCTCATTTAACTTTGATCCAAATAGTATCAAAGTTCTTAGAAACAAGCAGCTCTGCTAACAAAGAACAGTAAAAATGGGGCTTGCCTTAAGATGGGAAGTAAAGTTGCAAAAACTATCACAAAGAACAGTAAAAATGGAACATAGCTCAGCATTTGTATTGATAGGAACAAACATAAAATCAAACCATGGGCATCTACTAGGTAGACCAACATAAAATTTTGACTGGAGTTACATAAGGGGAAATTGATGTGATGAATGGCAGTTTGGGAGCTGAGCTGATCATGTCCATGTATTCTAATTCTACAGTAAGATGGCATTGCTGTTGGTACCAATTTATTTGTTCACAAAGATACATTTTTGGTAATGCATAGACAACATCACCTTTTATTTATCATGGTTGGTTCTGTTCCATAATTATATCAGCCCAGAGTGTCTTATTAGATATCAGACTGAATTGTAATGCACCCATTCTAAAACTTTAAGTGAAAATAACCCTTGGTGTTTGATATGCATAACAATGAAATATGTTGGTTCACATCTTTGACTGGAGTAACAGAGGCATAAAAGTAGAAATTATAGGTCAGAGGATCATGCTGATTAAGGTTCTGTTTTTATACTGCAAGTTCCAGGTAATTAGAGTATGTGGCACTGTCTTGTGTTGACTAACTCATAAATGATATTATCATCTCTACTCACCGTTATGTGTATCATGGCTGAAATTCCACCGTTATAATACATGCCTGCTTGGCTAATTAGCAAGTAAGTAACTCTTACATTATCAAAGCTTGCCAGTTTCTGAAATCAATTACTGACAGGGAATATCATATACATCATTCAACAAATTTGTTATTTTTAGGGAAAGCCATTCTGTGCACTTTATTAATAATTCGAGTAACAGTTACATCATTCATTATATCCGTCTGCTTAAAGCGCACGCGCGGGGAATCATCGTCCCAATGCGCAGGCGCAGCAGAGTTTGAATCGCAAGTAAACCAAGCTAAATCACGTGAGCAGAATAAATTTGCTGACTGCCTGCCAAACTATATGGGTGAACTGAGGGTGGTACTGCAGGCTGGCTTCATCAAGGCCCTGCTTGTATTAAGTTATCGAACTATTGGTTAGTGGATTGTAACTATATTTCTGGAATGAAACTCCCTAATTTTTTGCATGACACGTACGGTGATGGCTACAGCCCGTTGAATGAATGATACGAACAAAGCCAAGTTGCACCCAGCCAGAAGTTGGTGTGATTCTCAACACCCTTCTCTATCTCTGTCATTTTCACACAAACAATTACCATGGGGGTGAACCTTATCCTCACGAATGATTATCAATGCGAAAACGGTGTGATTCTCAACACGAATGAATGACACGAACGAAGCCAAGTTACTGACAGGGAATATCATATACATCATTCAACAAATTTGCCAGTTTCTTCATGGCAGAATATCATATACAAGCACGAATTTTGTTCACATTTATATAGCAACAAATATTTATACACTCATATAGCGGCACTAAGTATATTGCACTTAGAAGAAGATTTGCTTTTACATCCCACCCAACTTAACAATCCAAGTCACTGCTACTCATATTCAAAAAACTAACTCCAATATAACCAGAAAGATTGTAAAACCTAACTCCATTATAACTCCAATATAACCAGAAAGATTGTAACTCCAATATAGCCAGAGTTATAATGCAATATTTCTTTCAGTTTATTAGTGCAAGTATATCATTCCACAAGCTTCAGAGAAGAGCAAGCAGGAGTACACTACTGCACAATTTAACTGAATTTTTTTACTCCAATAATACTGGTACACTTGCTACTATAATGGAATACCTGATCTTTGATTCAAGTAATAGTGTATGATGAATTTGATTATTCAGACTTAAGTTTCTTCAAGTGATGTCACTAGTTTCAGTTAACTGGAGTACTACAGCAAATGGAGTACCTAATCTGATCCAGTTAAAGTCTCCAAATGGAGTACTACAGCTCCTGCACCTGCTTCTATTATGTTTGTCTTGATAAGGAAGATTATGTTTCCATGTATAGTTCTAAAGGACTACCAGAACACAAAGGCACCTGCTTCCATGTATAGTTCTAATGTGCATTTTATTTTCTACTTGTAGCCTTGTAATCTTAATTTAAATAAATATAACAGGGGGTGTGGGGCTATATATTGACCAGATGATACAGTTTCCAATTCAGCAATTCAGCAAACAAAGAATTCTGCAATTAGAAGTTCTTCATGCGCAAAGTACAGCAGGCACTGCTGAGTAAGTGGGTAGAATCTCAATGAGAACTCTCATGTCTGTGTTGCAGAAGAAAGACAAATCAAAACACCAAGGCAAATGCAGTGTTCTCAGGCCGTCTCAGTTGATAAGAATGGAAGCATATATCCAAACTAAATCCATGGCAATCAACTACTCTAGGTATGTACGTACATGGCAGACAAAAACACCTAGCAATAGCAACAAGAGAACATAGTTTCGTCCCTTAGGAAAAAAACACGCCAGAGCATGAGAGATGGAGAGAGCAGAGAGAGAGAGGGGGGATGATACCTTGATGAGCTCCCCTGATGGCGTGGGTAGTAGGGTCGGGGCAGCGTCCCGGGAAGAACTAGGCACACACGGTCCGAGGTGCGTGCAGCCTGCGCGCGAGAGGAACCAGCATCATCAGGGAACCTTGACGGCGGCACAATCGAATCGAACAAAGGGGGAGGGGGAGGAGAAGAGGACCTTGCGAGACCTCCAATGGCGGGGTCGCGGGAGAGAAGAAGCACGCGAGCAGCGGCGTGGTCGATGGGAGCAGCTGGAGCAGAGGTGGCGGCGGATCTGGTCGGCGTCGAGGGCGGCAGGGCGGCGGCGTCGGGAGAGGAGAGGGGAAGGGGATCGAGGGCGAGGGCGAGGGCGAGGGAGAGAGAGTGGATCGAGGGAGAGGGCTCGAGCGAGGGAGAGAGAGGGGATCGAGGGCGAGGGCTCGGGCGAGGGAGAGAGAGGGGATACGAAGTAGGGGGGAACAATACTAATGGCGAACCACCCCTCGGCGCGCCATAAGTATATACATGCTAATCGCGCACCCCGACCTGTTGCGCCATTAGTATTTTTTTTATTTCCGCTCGAGCCAACAGGTTATCTCCCACCTGACCTTATCCACATCAACTCCCCTCTACTAGCTCGACTGGTCAGGTGCCAGTTCTCACACCAGGAGGTCCTGGGTTTGATTCCTAGGCTCCACAAATATTTTTTATGCATTTAAAATGCTGTTTGATACTTATTTGTGTTTAAATATGTTCAAACTTGTTTAAATCATAACAGTAATTTTTTATAAGACAGTAATATTTTTTTTAAAAATATCATCAAACAGTAATGCCGGTGGAGCGGGGGAGGGTGCGGGGGGTTGGTGGCGGCGTTTGAGTAGGGGAGGGGTGCGGGGGGTCGGCGGTGGCGGTTGAGTAGGGGAATCAAGGGTGCGGGGGGTCGGCGGCGGCGGCCGGTGGACCGGGGGTGCTCGACGGCGAGGGGGACCGATTCCTAGGCTCCACAAAAATTTTTTATGCATTTAAAATGTTGTTTGATACTTATTTGTGTTTAAATATGTTCAAACTTGTTTAAATCATAACAGTAATTTTTTTATAAGACAGTAATAATTTTTTAAAAAATATCATCAAACAGTAATGCCGGTGGAGCGAGGGAGGGTGCGGGGGGTCGGTGGCGGCGGTTGAGTAGGGGAGGGGTGCGGGGGGTCGGCGGCGGCGGTTGAGTAGGGGAATCGAGGGTGCGGGGGGTCCGCGGCGGCGGCCGGTGGACCGGGGGGTGCTCGGCGGCGAGGGGGGCCGATTCCTAGGCTCCACAAAAAAAAATTTGCATTTAAAATGCTGTTTGATACTTATTTGTGTTTAAATATGTTCAAACTTGTTTAAATCATAAGAGTAATTTTTTTTATAAGACAGTAATAATTTTTTTAAAAATATCATCAAACAGTAATGCCGGTGGAGCGGGGGAGGGTGCGGGGGGTCGGTGGCGGCGGTTGAGTAGGGGAGGGGTGCGGGGGGTCGGCGGCGGCGGTTGAGTAGGGGAATCGAGGGTGCGGGGGGTCGGCGGCGGCGGCCGGTGGACCGGGGGGTGCTCGGCGGCGAGGGGGACCGGATCTAGCGAGGTGGGATAGCGATCGAGATGGAGGGGGATCGACATCGAGTGTCCATGAAATTTAAAAATATTGATGATAGTTCAAAAAGTGCCCATGAAATACAATCGAGAAATGAAGGCTACGATTTAAATACAATCGATCTTAGCTAGCTATCTGTTAACAATCTTCTTGCCCTGCTTTTTCGCAAATGGAGTTCTTCTGTGGAACGGACGTCCTTTAGGTAGGGTGGTCCTGCTTCTTCTTGTGGTGTATGCTGCTACTTCATCATCGTCGTCATGTTCGATCCTCGGGTCGCCGTACTTGTCGAAGTCTTGCTCATTGGCTACTCCATCCATTCCGATGATCTTCCTTTTGCCTCTCCTCACGACAACACGACTGGTCTTTGACGGGTCGGTAATGAAGAAGCATTGGTCCACTTGGGAAGCCAGTACCCATGGCTCATTTTTTGCGGTGACGTTTGCGCCCGCGGTCTTGGATTTGGCTTCGGGTATAACCATGGTGGTGAAATACCGGTCTTCTTTTAGGACGCTCTTGGCCCATCTGACACGGAACATCGGGACCTTCTCTCCAGCGTAGCTCAGCTCCCAGATCTCCTCGATCCTTCCGTAGTATCTGTCCTTGTCGTTACCGGTGTAGGATTCCATCGTTACCCCGGAGTTCTGATAACCATCGCTCTTCATGTCCTTGGCCTCGGTGTAGAATGTGTAGCCGTTGATATCGTACGCCTCATAGGTCATCAGGTTGTGCTCGGCGCCCTGTGACAAGGCGAATATGAGTTGTTCTTCCGCGGAAGAATCCTCATGTAAAGGGTACGACAGAAGCTTCTGCTTGAACCAACGCGTGAAACATGAGTTGTGCTCTTTGAGTATATCTCCGTCCGTCCTCTGTTGGCCTCGGTCATTGTACGTCTTCTTAATAAAGGTTTTGTGCTCTACCACCCAAGGATCGACCACGTCTATGTGTTGTAGCGCGACTAGGTTTGCTCTTTCAAAGTCGGCGAGTCGACCCTCGAAGTCGACATGCATTTCGCGGCGACCCTCACGGTGACCCCATCCAGCGAGCCTGCCGAGGTGCCTGTTGACGGGCAGACCAACGGGGTTCTCGATGCCTAGATAATTCGTGCAGTAGGAGATGCACTCTTCGGTCAGAAAGCCCCTGGCTATGCTTCCCTCTGGACGTGACATGTTGCGAACGTATCCTTTGATGACACCATTCATCCTTTCGAACGGCATCATGCTGTGCAGGAACGTCGGCCCGAGTTGGATGATATCCTCCACTATATGGACCAGCAGATGCACCATAACGTCGAAGAATGCGGGCGGGAAGTACATCTCAAGCTCGCATAGTATCACCACGATCTCTTCCTGTAGCCTTCTGAGTTGCCTCACGCCAATCGACTTCCGAGAGATGACGTCGAAGAAGTTGCATAGGCCAAATAGCGTTTCACGGACGTGCGCGTCCATGATCCCACGGATTGCAACTGGAAGTATCTGCGTCATCAGCACGTGACAGTCGTGAGACTTCATCCCGCTGAACTTCTGCTTCGCTGGGTCTAGGTATCTGCTTATCTTCCCCGCGTAACCGTAAGGAAGTTTTACTCCTAGGAGGCAGGTGAAAAACTGCTCGATCTCCTCCTGGCTTAGAGTGAAGCACGCGGGAGGGTAGTCATTTCCAGTCTTCTTGGCCTTTTTGCCTTTGCGACGACTTTCTGTGTCCTGCTTCGCCTCATCATCATCATCATCATCATCATCATCATATATAGCGTGAAGCTCCTGCCTGATGCCCATTGATTTCAAGTCTGCCCTTGCTTTCGGCCCATCTTTGGTCCTCTCTGGCATGTTGAGCAGGGTACCAAGCAGACTCTCGCACACGTTCTTCGTGATATGCATGACATCAAGGCTGTGAGGCACACGGTGGATCTTCCAGTACGGCAAGTCCCAGAAAACAGACCTCGTTTTCCATACCTTCAGCAGCGGCTCTGGCGCCTTTTGCTTCTTTCCCGGCAGTGGGCAGTCTTTCCAAATTTTCAATAGCTTGTCTATTTCCTCGCCGCTCCTCGTACACGGGCGTTTTCGGGGTTCGGTTTCACCATCGAACAGATCCTTGCGTTTCCTCCACGGGTCATCGTCGCGAAGCCACCTTCGATGTCCCATGAACACGGTTTTCGAAGACCCGGGATCTCTATCTAGCTGGCGATACGTTGTGTCATCCATGCACCTTACGCATCCAGAAAATCCGTGGACTACCTGCCCCGCAAGATATCCGTAACCGAGATAGTCGTGCACCGTCGTGAGCAGTGCGGCTCTCATAGGGAAATATTCTTTCTCTGCGGCGTCCCACGTATTGGCTGGCGTTTTCCACAGCGTGTCAATCTCCTCTTTCAGCAGCCCCAGATACAGATTGATGTCGTTCCCTGGTTGTTTCGGCCCTTCAATTAGCATACTCATGTGAATGTACTTCCTCTTCATGCACAACCAGGGGGGAAGGTTGTACATCCACACGAACACAGGCCAGGTGCTATGTGTGCTTCTCTGGCTGCCAAACGGATTGACTCCATCGGTGCTCGCGCCCAGCACGATGTTCCTTGGATCGTTCCCAAATTCTGGGTATTCGAAGTTCAACGCTTGCCACTGGCTCGCATCCTTAGGGTGACTCAGCATCTTGTCTTTTTTATCTATCTCCGGATCATTTGCGTCATCTTCTCGCTTCTTCTCCTCCCTATCCGCGTGCCAACGCAGGAGCTTTGCTACCTTAGGGTCCGCGAAATACCGCTGCAGACGAGGAGTGATCGGAAAGTACCACACCACTTTTCGAGGAGCTTTCTTCCTCTTCTTGTATCGAGTGACACCGCACACCGGACATATGGTAGACTCCGCGTGCTCGTCCCGATAAATGATGCAATTGTTCATGCACACATGGTATTTCACGTGCGGTAAATCCAGAGGACACACGATTTTCTTCGCCTCCTCCAAACTGGTCGGGCACTTGTTCCCCTTGGGAAGACGTTCGTGCCAGAATGACATGTTCTCGTCGAAGCATGCGTCGGTCATTTTGTGTTTTACCTTCATCTCCAGAGCCATGAGCGTTACTTTCAGGCGGGTATCCTCGGGCCTGCATCCTTCATACAATGGAGTAACCGCGTCTAACTCAAGTTGATCCATCTTGGCTTTCTCTCGGGCGGCAGCTCTTGCGTTATCCGTCTGCTTGAGAAGCAGCTCTTGAATATGAGGGTCCTGCACCCAGCCCATCGATGGTCCAGCGTCGTCTGCTCCGCCGGCATCATCATCATGTCCTGCATCTTCTACATGATGACTGTGTACAGCATCACCGTCGTGATCATCTCCTGGGGATTCTTCGTCTTCTCGCCCCCCCCGAGCCGCGGTGGTTGTCTTGCTGCCCTTCCTCATTTCTTGCCCGGCCCCCATGGACGACTTCGTAGTCATCTTCATCACCTTGCCACCGATAGCCATCCATGAAACCACGCAAGAGCAGGTGGTCCCGCACCTGCCCGGAATCCGGGTCCGCAATAAGGCTATTCAGCTTGCATCTTCGACACGGACATCTTATCTCCGTCTCGTTCTTTTGAAGCATCTCGGCCTTCGCGGACCTCAAAAACCTATTCACGATGCCTTCGGTCATCGTGCGGACCATGGTCGCCTGCGGGGTAGAGCAAAACGATATTTTAGAACCAAGAAAAAATTTGGCATGACTTTCCCTAAAAATAGGACCAAAAAGAATGCTTAATGCCAAAATTCTCGCCGAAACGGAAATGAATCAACATTCCGGCAAAATATTGGCAACTATCGCATTTCAAATACCGGTACACCTCCAAACACAAACACATATGCAACACCACAAACATATGCAACACCACGAACATACATAGATCTAGCTAGGCCATAAAAAGTGCATGTGCACATTGTTGTAGGGAGAACAACATAAATATAGCTTCCCCCCTTACTTACCTAGCAAAACAAGGTAACTTAACCACTTAATTTGAATGAATCTATGGTGGAAATGAGGTGAAAAAGAGGAGGCACCCGAGACAAGGAGGAGGCGGTGGAGAGAATGAAGTGGGGAGAAAGTGAGTGTGGGAGGAGAGGCTGTCCAAAATATCTTGTTGCTGCCCACTTACTAATGGCGCACCAGCAACAAATGCGCCATTAGTAATCCAGGTTACTAATGGCGCACCCCCTGGTGGTGCGCCATTAGTACTTTTGCAAAAAAAGGAATAAAAACAATAATAAAAAATAACATTAGTGGCGCACCTTCTGGCTGGTGCGCCATTACTAGTTACAACTAGTAATGGCGCACCACCAGTGGATGCACCATTAGTATATTTGGACAGGCGCACTAGTTCAAAAAAAATTGGTACTAATGGCGCACCGTGGGCAGGGTGCGCCATTAGTAGTTTCAACACTAATGGCGCATCAGGAGGTGGTGCGCCATTAGTATATACTAATGGCGCACCACATGTCTGGTGCGCCATTAGTGTCATTTCCATCTATAGCCCTTTTCCTAGTAGTGCAAGTTTAGACAGCAATCATCAAAGTCACGGAAATCTAGCAAATCACATAAAGTTTTGGGAATAGTAGAGACACTAGCACCCAAATCACCCAAAGCATGAAACTCATAATCTTTAATTTTAATTTTAACAGTAGGTTCCCACTCATCATAGAGATTTCTAGGGATAGAAACTTTCAACTCAAGTTTTTCTTCATAAGATTGCATCAAGGCATCAATAATGTGTTCGGTAAAAGCTTTATTTTGACTATAAGCATGAGGAGAATCTAGCACGGATTGCAAAAAGGAAATACAATCAATTAAAAAGCAATTTTCATAATTAAATTCCTTGAGATCCAAAATAGTGGGTTTAGCAATATCTAGGTTTTTATTTCTTTCAATCCCACTTTCATCAAATTCATCATTAAGATCTAGAAACTCCGAATTCTTAGAACGCCTTCTAGGTAAAGGAATATCATATTCAGTTTCATCAAGATTCATATTGCAAAACAAAGATTTAATGGGGCACACATCAATAACTTTTAGATCTTCATCTTGATTTTCATAGGAATTGTAAGAACACGCTTTAATAAAGGCATCTTTGGAAGCACGCATCCTAGCGGTTCTTTCTTTGCACTCATCAATGGAAATTCTCATGGCTTTGAGAGACTCACTGATATCATGCTTAGGAGGAAAAGATCTAAGCTTTAAAGAATCAATTTCAAGAGAAATTCTATCAACGTACCTAGACAAATCATCAACTTTAAGCAATTTCTCTTCAAGCAAAGCATTAAAATTCTTTTGTTAATTCATAAACTCTTTAACACTACTCTCAAATTCGGAGGGCATCTTATTAAAATTTCCATAAGAGTTGTTGTAGGAATTTCCATAATTATTAGAAGGATTACTAGGATAAGGCCTAGGATTAAAATTCCCTCTATACGCGTTGTTTCCAAAACTATTCCTACCAACAAAATTCACATCCATAGATTCATTATTATTCTCAATCAAAGTAGACAAAGGCATATCACTGGGATCAAGAGGAGTATTTTTAGTAGCAAACATCTTCATAAGTTCATCCATCTTTTCACTCAAAACATTGATTTCTTCTATAGCATGCACTTTTTTACTAGAAGATCTTTCGGTGTGCCATTGAGAATAATTAGTCATAATATTATCAAGCAATTTTGTAGCATCTCCTAATGTAATTTCCATAAACGTGCCTCCCGCGGCCGAATCTAAAAGAATTCTAGAAGCAAAATTCAATCCGGCATAAAAATTTTGTATGATCATCCATAAATTCAAACCATGAGTAGGGCAATTGTGAAGCATCAATTTCATTATTTCCCAAGATTGGGCAACATGCTCATGATCAAGTTGTTTAAAATTCATAATATCGTTCCTAAGAGTGATGATCTTAGCGGGAGGAAAAAACTTAGAGATAGAAGCATATTTGCACTTGTTCCAAGAATCAATACTATTTTTAGGCAAAGACGAAAACCAAACTTTAGCACGATCTCTAAGTGAAAACGGAAATAACTTCAATTTAACAATATTGTTATCTGTATCTTTCTTCTTTTGCATATCACACAAATCAACAAAATTGTTTAGATTATCACACAAATCAACAAAATTGTTTAGATGAGTAGCGGCATCTTCACTAGGAACGCCGGCGAATTGATCTTTCATAACAAGATTCAGGAAAGCGGTATTGATTTCACAAGACTCATCATTATTAAGAGGACCAATCAGAGTACTAAGGAAATCATTATTATTGGTATTCCAGAAGTCACACAATTTGGTATTATCTTATGCCATGGCAACAAGTAATCCAACACACAAGCAAACAGAAAGGCAACGGGAAAAGGCAAACGGAAAAAAAGAGGAGGAGATTGGGAAAGAGAGGGCGAATAAAACGGCAAGGGTGAAGTGGGGGAGAGGAAAAGGAGAGGCAAATGGCAAATAATATAATGTGAGAGATAGGGATTGTGATGGGTACTTGGTATGGTTGACTTGCTCTTGCGTGAGCCTCCCCAGCAATGGCGCCAGAAATTCTTCTTGCTACCTCTTGAGCACTGCGTTGGATTTCCCCGAAGAGGATTTCCCCAAGGTATCAATCTAGTAGGAGACCACGCACAAGTCCCTCGTACCTACACAAAACGATAGCTCCTCGCAACCAACGCGGTTAGGGGTTATCAGTCCCTTCACGGTCACTTATGAGAGTGAGATCTGATAGAGATGATAAATAATATTTTTGGTATTTTTGGTATATAGATGCAAAGTGAAAAGTAAAAGGCAAAGTAAAACAAAGCAAGTAATAAAGTAATGGAGATTGATATGATGAGAATAGACCCAGGGGCCATATGTTTCACTAGTGGTTTCTCTCAAGAGCATAGATTTTCTACGATGGGTGAACAAATTACTGTTGAGCAATTGACATAATTGAGCATAATTATGAGTATATCTAGGTATGATCATGTATATAGGCATCACGTCCGAGACAAGTAGATCGAAACGATTCTGCATCTACTACTATTACTCCACTCATCGACCGCTATCCAGCATGCATCTAGAGTATTAAGTTAAAAACAGAGTAACACCTTAAGCAAGAAGACATGATGTAGAGGGATAAATTCATGCAATATGATAAAAACCCAACTTGTTATCCTCGATGGCAACAATACAATACGTGCCTTGCTGCCCCTTCTGTCACTGGGAAAGGACACCGCAAGATTGAACCCAAAGCTAAACACTTCTCCCATTGCAAGAACTACCAATCTAGTTGGCCAAACCAAACGGATAATTCGAAGAGACTTGCAAAGATAACTCAATCATACATAAAAGAATTCAGAGAAGATTCAAATATTATTCATAGATAAGCTGGATCATAAACCCACAATTCATCGGTCTCAACAAACACATCACGAAAAGAAGATTACATCAAATAGATCTCCACGAGAGAGGGGGAGAACATTGTATTGAGATCCAAAAAGAGAGAAGAAGCCATCTAGCTACTAGCTATGGACCCGAAGGTCTGAAGTAAACTACTCACACTTCATCGAAGGGGCTATGGTGTTGATGTAGAAGCCCTTCATGGTGGATGCCCCTTCCGGCGGAGCTCCAGAACAGGCCCCAAGATGGGATCTCGTGGATACAGAAGGTTGCGGTGGTGGAATTAGGTTTTTGGCTCCTCTTCTGATCGTTTGGGGATACGTAGGTATATATAGGAGGAAGGAGTATGTCGGTGGAGCAACAGGGGGCCCACGAGGCAGGGGGCGCACCCTAGGGGGGCGCCCCCCACCCTCGTGACCGCCTCTTTTGTTCCTTGGAGCAGGGTCCAAGTCTCCTGGATCACGTTCGGTGAGAAAATCACGTTACCGAAGGTTTCATTCCGTTTGGACTCCGTTTGATATTCCGTTTCTTCGAAACACTAAAATAGGCAAAAAACAGCAATTCTGGGCTAGGCCTCCAGTTAATAGGTTGGTCCCAAAAATAATATAAAAGTGGAAAATAAAGCCCAATATAGTCCAAAACAGTAGATAAAGTAGCATGGAGGAATAAAAAATTATAGAACTTTGGAGACGTATCAGGACCCACCTGGTCGAAGCGTACGTAGCATTGCCATTCTGGTCGCGAACGTGTACGTACATATATACTGGTGGATGTAGAGGCACGCACGTGTTGTAGTAGAGGCGCGCACGTAGCATGTACACGTACGTACAGCGGGCAGGGTGCAAGAAAGAAAATACGGCCACGTATGTGTACATATGGGCGGGGTCTCGAACGCCTACTCGTGCATACGTACGGCGAGGGCTCGTGTACATGGCTGGGTCGGAACGGAGAAACAGCATCGTCGCCGTGTTCATGGGGAGGCAACGAAATGCGTCGTTTTCATGGGGAGGCAACGGAATGCGCCGTGTTCATCGGGAGGTAACGAAACGCGTGGGAGCCAACCGGCTGGGTCGGAATAGAATGGGCGGTCGTGTTCATCGGGAGGGCTTGGACGGAACAGGCGATGGAAACGAGTCCTGGCATACCGCAAAACGGAGGAAACGGACCTCCTACGTTCGGAACGGGGTCCTGTTGATCGGGAGGGGTGTGGCGTACCGCAAAATGGAGGAAACGGACCTCCTACAGTCGAAACGGGGGTCCTGTTGATTGGGAGGGGTGTGGCGTACTACAAAACGGAGGAAACGGACCTCCTACGGTCGAAACGGGGGTCCTGTTCATCGGGAGGGGTGTGGCGTACTGCAAAACGGACGAAACAGACTTGTGTTGGAGCGCTACGGTCGAAACGGGGGTCCTGTTCATCGGGAGGGGTGTGGCGTACCGCAAAACGGGACTCCACGGGATACTGTTCATCTCCACCGTCGACCTTCTCCAGCCTCCACGGGCTACCGTCGACCTCCTCCAGCCTCCACGGGCTCCAGTTCATCTAGCCTCCACCGCGCGCTACTCCACCGGCTACTGTTCAACCACCCCTCCACCGTCTACTGTTCATCCAGCCCTCCACCGTTTAAAGTTCATCCAGCACTCCACACCACGGGGTCCTATTCAACCACCCCTCCACGGCCACCCCTCCACCGTCTACTGCTCATCAAGCCCTCCACACCACGGGGTCCTGTTCATTCAGAGGCAACGCCACCACTCACTATTCATCCAACCCCCCCCCCCCCCCGAGCAACGCTCACTGTTCATCCAATCGATCGGCTTCAGTTAGCAGCAGTAGCGAAGGAATCACTCCATCGGGTTCAGTTAACAGCCATCGATCGATCGCTCGGGTTCAGTAACGCGTAGCGTGCAGTGCAATCGCTCGCGCTCAGTTAGCGCCCAACGCCTCGCTCGGGTTCAGTTAGAGCCAACGCCTCGCACACACACGCGTACGTGTACGAGAGAAACGCGCATCGCTCGGCCCCTGACCTCCCACTGTAACCGGCAACTCCCCGAAATTTTCCTCCCCCTCGCTTCTACCATGGTTTTTTCCGTCATGGACGGCCCAAAGAATGCCATGCTGCTGCGTCTCCGGCCCGCCCAGGACGAAAAGCCCATTTTTTGTCATGATATTTTGTCATAGAAGTAGGAGCCCACCACATCTATGATGATATCGGGTTTTGTCACAATTATCGTCATAGAAGTGTCATATGTATGACAGAAAAAAATTCGTTCGGCCCAAAATGTCACGGATGTGTCTTTTTTTGTAGTGTATCATGTGGTGCCTATTGATGTCTCATATATATCTTGTAGCATATGTTTTTATTGTCATGAACAGGCCTAGATGATGTTCCTGTTTTCTGATAACTTGATGATGCCATGTTGTGAGCTTGTTATTGATTGATCTATGTCTCTTTTGGTGACGTTCCAATTACATGATTTGAAGGATGCTATGATTACTTTGTCCACATGCTATGTTTTTTAATTTTGGACTTTATATGACCTCTGCTCCACGCTTTCAAATATGCTATGCTGATGTTGTTTTTTTGCATTGCCAGATTTTCAGGTATGAGAATCATCTTATATCATGTTGCATCTTGTATTATTGTTTGCCATTGATCTATGAGTTATTAGGAGATGCTTAATAACCATGTTTTCCATGCTTAACCTGTACTTTGATGCCATGCTCTTGCTTGTTATGTTCTTGGGTTATATCATCATTGTTTCATGCCTCCATCATGTCAACATATTACTCCTACTCATGTATGCCCTGTTTTTCACTGTCATAATCTATGTTATTAAGTTGCCTTTTGCATTGATCATATTTGTTTAATCCTAATGCCTATGAACCTGAACCATAAATGTTATTTGAAGCATGTTGTCTGTACTTTGAGTGCATATCAAGTTTGTGATCATATGATTCCTGTAGCATGTTGTTTCCTTGATTGCAAAGTGCTTAGTTGCTATTTTGGCAGATTGTGAATGAAACTTGTATTGAGTGTATCTGTTGAACCGTTGCTCCGTTTTGAGCGTGCTAGATATAAAACTTGCTTAGTTTTGCATACAGTTTCATGTTGCCTTGTTGGATCCTTGTTTTGGAGTGTTTGTGATGTTGTTTTGCTTGCATTTGCATCAATGCCATGTTTAACTTGTTTTGCTCATATCTTCTAGGCCGTAGCTCCGAATTAAACGAACTTTATATGAAACTTGACTAGGAAACCGTGTAGATCATCTTGGTGCACTTTAAATTGATGTTTAACAACTTCAACCTTGTTTTCTAATCAGTTCTGGACTAATTTTGAAATTTTCATATGAGGACTTACTGGAATTGTTATGTGTTGTTTCCGGCCTCATTTAATCTTGCTTTGATGTGTTGCTCTTGTATGAATCATCTCCTGCCATGAGTAGCATCATGTAGTCTTGTCATTCATCTTACTTGGTTGAGCATCATGTCATGCTTATGTGTTGTGTGTTTACCATGTTGTTTGTTTCTTTCTGGTTGTGCTCCTTCTCGATAGTTCCTGTTTCGTTGCGATAGTGAGGATTCGTTCGTCTATGTGGCTTCGTATTCTTCCTGGACTCATTCTTCTTCCTAGTGGGATTTCAGGCAAGATGACCGTCACCTTGGATCTCACTACTATCTTTGCGTTGCTAGTTGTCTCGATGCTATCGCTACGTCGCGCCACGTACCACTTGTTATCAAGCCTCCCAAATTGTCATGTTAGCCTCTAACCTTTTTCACCCTTCCTAGCAAACCGTTGTTTGTCTATGGTACCGCTTTGCTCAGCCCCTCTTATAGCGTTGCTAATTGCAGGTGCAGTTGCAGGTTGTTCCATGTTGGGACATGGTTTTCATGGATATCATGGGATATCACAATATCTCATATTAAATTAATGTGTCTATATACTTGGTAAAGGGTGCAAGGCTCGGCCTTATGCCTGGTGTTTTGTTCCACTCTTGCCACCCTAGCTTCCATCATACCGGTGTTATGTTCCTTGATTTTGCGTCCCTAACACGATGAGGGGTATGGGACCCTCTTGACGTTTTGCTTTGAATAAAACTCTCCCAGCAATGCCCAACATTGGTTTTGCATTTGCCATAATAATAATTGAACTAAATAATTAAATTGGCATAGGACATCACGAACCCGAGGATTATTTCTACATGCAGGGCGGGGCCAGTGCTGATGGTGTTGGTCCCAAACTAGAGCACTGTGCGGGGCCGCCCCAAGGCAACCTGGGTTATTTTGGCACCTATACGCGTCGCTTATCCGGACGTGTCCTAAGACTAAAGACGCCCGGCTACTATCAGGGTGTTGACACGCTGGGAGGCTTTGCTGGATTAGTTTTACCATTGTTGAAATGTCTTGTGCACCGGGATTCTGAGTCTGATCGGAGGTTCCCGCGATAGAGGATTGTCTCCGTGGATCGTGAGCTTGTCATGGGCTAAGTTGGGACACCCCTGCAGGGTTTAAACTTTCGAAAGCCGTGCCCGTGGTTATGTGGCAGATGGGAATTTGTTAATACCTGGTTGTAGAGGACTAGAAGTAAACTTAATTAAAATACACCAACCGCGTTGCATAGCTGTGATTGTCTCTTTTCGGGGAAGTTCGAGAGGAGAACACGGTTGGGTTATGTTTGAACGTAAGTAGTTCAAGATCACTTAGTGATCATTACTAGTTTGCGACCGTTTGCGTAGATTCTCATCTTACTCTTGTACTCGTAAGTTAGCCACCATACATGGCTTAGCCGCTGCTGCAACCTCACCACTTATCCTTTCCATACCCATTAAGCTTTGCTAGTCTTGATACCCATGGTAATGGGATTGCTGAGTCCTCATGGCTCACAGATTACTACACCAACAGTTGCAGGTAAAGGTAATGCGATGTTCATGATGCGAGAGCGATGTTTATTGTTTTGGAGTTCTTGTTTCGCTTCTTCTTCTTTTGAGGGTTAGGTTACTGGTCGGCAGCCTGGGCTAGCAGGGTAGATGTCGTTTGAGCTTTTTTTTGTGTTTCATCCGTAGCCCGATGTTCTTATGTATGATGTTGATGTATTCTTGCGGCATTTGTATGCGTTGTATGTATCCCCATCTATTATGTAATGTATCGATGTAATCATATCCACCTTGTAAAAGCATGTCAACATGCGGTTCTATCCTTGGTGGGACCTTCGAGTCCCTTTAGGATAGTGTCGCATATTGGGCGTGATAGACTCGGCCTTTGCACAGGCACGCTCATGCTGAAGACACCCAACATTGATGGCCACCTTCAATTGACGCCACTTGTCCACCAGTCGGAGGCCCTCCGTCTCGAGGCGGGCGTCAACATCGACAAGCTCTTCCCCGAGCCGGCTCAACGTGCCCATCGCTTGCTGAAAGAGCTTGCGGCGGACAGCGCCGCGCCTGCGCACAAGCGCAAACACGCGGTCGGGTTCGTCCTCTACACCGAAGACCGTTGAGGAAGCTTGAGGCAGCTCACCTGCTCCTAACAGGGGGCTGGAGACCAGCGCCTTCCGTGCCGCCTTCCGGGCCTCAGCGGAGGACCTGCGGGGCGGGACCATGGTGCTCGAGGACGAGGCCAGGCCTGAGGTCGCCCAGCCATGGGTGATGACCAGGGAAGGGGCCCTCGGCACGCTTCCAGCACCCTAGGCAGGACCACGAAGAAGGGATGACAAGAGTGTAGGGTCAAGACGCCATGTCAGCGCACCCACCTCCCCAGCAGGCCTCGCGACACACGCGGCAGGCTGGCAGGAGGCGCTCAGTGTCAGTGAAGGCCCTGGAGCAGGTGATGGTCGCTCCTTGGGAGATTTCGCCGCCCTAGCGGAAGGGACCCTAAAGGATTGCGGTCAGCAGAGGATGCAGCACTTAGGAAATTACAAAGATAAGGTACTCACTCGTATATGGCAATGTACTTCCTCTGCTTCAATGGCCGGGAGGCACCACCGCTGCAGCTCGGAGACCCCTTCCTCTTGTGGAGTGCTTCAAAGTTCAACCGGAGTCGGCCAAAGTCCTGGATACGGTTACCAGTGCCAGGGGCGGCTGGTGTGGTTCATGGGGAGGTGACCTCGGGAGTGTTTTGATGCATAGACTTCTCGGCTTCCGCTTCGTGAAGGCTCGCCAGGGCCTCGGGGGATTCCGCCTCAGGGGCATCGGACTACGTCAGCCCCCCGGCCGCGTCCTTGGTACAACTCTCTCGAGCCCCA
Source organism: Triticum aestivum (assembly GCF_018294505.1). NCBI lineage: Eukaryota > Viridiplantae > Streptophyta > Magnoliopsida > Poales > Poaceae > Triticum > Triticum aestivum. The sequence goes on from NC_057798.1 coordinate 619,371,183, forward strand.
GGGACCGTCACTTCAGGAGCCCCAAGCAACAGCAGTTCTTCAGCAGCCGTGTTACCAGTGTTCGGAAGTGGATGCCCCCCTACGCCCTCTTCTGGGGTGAGCGCTACGTTGGCAGAGGCCAAGGGAACCACGAAGAATGGGCTCTCGCGAGGCCCCGCAAGGCCGACCGGGCGCAGTCCCCACCCATCGAAAGGGGGCATCTGCCTCGCGAAGTCCACCTTGTTCGAGCAGCAGTACAAGAGGCAGCCCTTTGCAGGCAGATCAACTGGCATCGGGTCACCCATTAAGAACTCAACCATAGTCCGCTGCACCTCAGGAGGTAGCTCAGGTGCGTGGAGTCTTATGGGGTCTGTGGTACCAGAGAGGGTCCACATCGGTCTAGAGTGGCGCTGGAGTGGAGCGATGCGGCGCCGGATGAACTCCTTTACCACCATGGGTGCTGTCACCCCAAGATCCTTCAACTTGGTCAGCTGGCACCAAACATGGGTGAGACATGGGTCAACGAGCTTCTCGTGCCCCCAGTCGAAGCTGGGAGCGGCTGGTGCCGTCGGGAGCAAGAGCAGGGGGCTGAGCACGCCGGCGTCCACAAACACCCACCACTTCCGAAATTCATTCACAACCGGAGAAAGCTCGAAGTCAATCCCCGAGCCGGCCGTCGCCGCCACGGCCTGAAAGCTCAAGCATCCTGAGCGCTGCCGGGCATCACTCAGATGCAGTGAGAAGAAGTGGTGAAGTAAGGCCACGAAGTTAGCAATGCCCACCATGGCCTCGCAGACAAAGGCAAAGACGGGAAGAAGAATGATGGACTGGGGATCCAGGTGCAGCGCCAGGATTTGGTAGTGAGAAAGCACAGGAAGGCGGAGAAAGGGGGAATCGGGCCAGCCTAGAGGGCATGAAGATGGATGGGGATTTCAGTGGCCGTCCTGTCAATCACGGTGCGAGATGCGGGCCAATCCACCGTCTTCCCCCACTCATTGGAGTCGGCGATGAGCGCTAGGAGGACCTTGTCCAGCATCTCCTGGTTAAGCACCACCGACCGCTCGAGGGCGGGCTCAAAAGCTGGCGGTGCTTCGGCTGATGCTTGGGGCTTCTTCTTTCCCTTCTTCTTCCGGCTCAGAGCCATGGCAATGGAGAGGGTTGGATCCTGATCGGGTTGGAGGAGGAAACTGCTATTTTCTATAATATGAGGAAGTTGGGGAGCGCACTACCAGCGATGAAGGTGGAGTTGTGTAGACCACGGAGGAGGCAGCATGGGGAAACGGAGGCGCCCATGACATGTCAATCGCCACGTGTCGACCAAGGCCGCAGGCGGTTGGGGCCTGCGGCGCTCCACACTTGCCCTTGGGCTTCGCCTCTAAGCCAAGTCCGAGCGCGCCTTGGGCCCGAGGACTACTATCGGCGTCCTGGGAATGGGGGCCAAGCCTCACGAGGCAGACGACACCAAGACCTCCCTGGGGGCAGGCTCGCTAGGCTCGCTCCTGAGGAGCGGAGATAACTATGCAAGGGGTACATCGCGAGGTTCCCGTGACATGAGCCATGACGACCAAGGCCAGGTGGGCACCAGTGGGCGCAGTGTACCAGTTTCCTCTTGGTGCTAAAGAGGAAGGCACAGACGAGGAGTCCCGAGGCATCAGACAAAGGTTTCCATATCGGTGCAATGAGACCATGACCAGCAGGATGGTAGGACGGAGGTCATCACAAAGCCCAATGTAGCGTCACCACCACAACCTTTGGCAGGCAAAGACCACCTTTTGTCAGGATAGCTTGTACTAGTTGTCTCCCTTCAAAATTGGCCATTGTGGGATCCCGTCCCACCTAACATTTGGGAAGAGGACCGGGGACTCTATAAATAGGACTAGCCACCACCATAGAAGTGGGATCACATTTAGATCATCCTCGCCCTCACCAGCTCATAGAGCGCAAGAACACCTCTCCTCCTGAGGCTGTTCATCCACTATACAAGTGCATGCTTAGCCCTCGAGGCAATCCACCACCACCACACTGGAGTAGGGTATTACACCGCAATGGTGGCCCGAACCAGTATAAATCTCTGTGTCTCGTGTTCTTTGGGTTCGTCGAGCTAGGCCGTGAGATCATTGAGTGAGCGAGCTAGGGAGAGGGAATCCTTCGTGCACACACTAGTGTTCGAACCTCATAAGGGTTTGCCGGAACCCAGAATCCGGCAGCGGCAGATGGAGGTCAAAGGGCTCTCCTCCCGATAAGCACGCGCAAGGGTCAGATCACACGCCTCCCATACTCAAATAGCTACCCTGCATGGTGCCTCCTAGCTAATAAAAAAGGGGACGTGTGGTAGCACGTAAATGGTAAGTAGAACACCCACGGTTTCAATAATACTTGTGTTTCCGATTGTAACGTGATAGCACTTGTTCCAAAATGACTTTGTTGATTATTAATCTGTGCACCTCCGCAAATGGGATAGCAAAACTACCACAACATGTTGGTGCCATGTCATCACAACAAGCCAAGTTTAATGATTTTCATGCGTGTTTTGGATTTACAGGAATTAAAAAACCAAGTTTCTCAATGTATCCGGCGGAGCCACGATGCCCAGATGTTTGAATTTCATTCCCATTTCTTGCATGGGACCTATAAATTTACCCGAGGACACACATGTGATTTTCAACCAACTTTGGTGGACTGGAGCATGTGCTTGTAGTTCAAATTTGAATTATGCACATTAAATGACCAAAAACTCCATTAATGATAAAAAGGCCAAACAAACCCGGAATAATTCCAAAATTTAACACGACACTCATATAGTTCTATGTTGCCTCTGTAAAGAAAATCAAGGGGGGCAGCGTATACCGTTTCGTACACAAAGGTGACATGTTCCCTCCCAGAACCACGAGCATTGTTGAGAGAAGCTACGGTTTGCAAGAAGCTTATAACAAAATTTGTTCCAATTCGACCAATTTTTTTACCACAGCATGTTAGTAACATGACATGACACCATGCCAAGTTTCATGATTTTCAGGTGTGTTTTGGATTTACAAGAATTTTTAAAACCAAGTTTCTCAATGTTCCCGGCCGAGCCACGACGCCCAGATGTTTGAATTTCATTCCCATTTCTTGCATGGGACCTATAAATTCACCTGAGTACACATATGTTATTTTTCAACCAACTTTGGTGCACTTGGGCATGTGCTTGTAGTTCAAAACTGAATTATGCACATTAAATGACCAGAAACTCAATTAATGTATAAAAAGGCCAAACAAACCCATTTAATCCCAAAATTTAACACGTCACTCATATAGTTCTATGTTGCCTCTGTAAAGAAAATCGGGGGAGGGGGGCAGCGTCACACAAAGGCGACACGTTCCTTCTAAGAACCACGCGCCTTCTTAAGAGAAGCTCCGGTTTGCAAGAAGCTTATAACAAAACTTGTTCCAATTCGGCCAAGTTTTTTACCACATTATGTTAGTGCCATGACATGACACCATGCCAAGTGTCATGATTTCCAGGCGAGTTTTGGATTTACAGGAATTTAAAATCTAAATTTCTCAATGTTCTCGGCCGAGTCACAAAGCCCAGATGTTTGAATTTCATTCCCATTTCTTGCATGGGGCCTAGAAATTCACCCATGGACACACATGTGATTTTTCAACCAACTTTTGTGCACCGGAGCATGTGCTTGCAGTTCAAATTTGAATTGTGCACATTAAATGTCCAGAAACTCAATTAATATTAAAAAAGGCCAAACGAACCCGGTATAATTCCAAATTTTAACAAAATGTAAACTTAATTAATATCTTCTCTATGTGGGGCATTTAATAAATGTCTATTATATATGTTTTCTACCCTACCCAAATTTAGTAGATATGATAGTTTGATGCTCTCACATAATCTATTATTGGCACTATAGAGGATGTTGATTCCTATCAACTACTATATCCTATAGGTTAAAACATGTACATAATCATCTTCTCTGTTTTGCACAGTGCACTACCGACCCCTGTACGATGATGCACACTAAACTGTTGATATGAGTTTTATGTAAACCAGAGGCTTAAAGTTGATTTTCATGTTGTTTGAAATTGTGTCAATGAAGATTTTTTAAGAATATTCTTTGATGATGTTGTCGGATGTGTGTATGAAAGATGTTTTTTCCTCCCGTTGTAACGCACATGCATGTTTTTCTAGTGTATAAAAAAGGCCCAACGAACCCGGAATAATTCGAAAATTTAATAGGGCACTCATATAGTTCTATGTTGCCTCTATAAAGAAAATCAGGGGGGACACATTCCCTCTCGGAACCACGAGGCTTGTTGAGAGAATCTCCGGTTTTGCAAGAAGCTTATACCAAAACTTGTCCCAATTCAGCCAAAAATTATACATACGAAAACAAGGTTTAGATTATCCCGAACATCTCTCTACATAGACCAATGTACTGTGATTTGAATTCAACATAAAATGGATACAAATATTTGAATTGGAGATCATATGGTACATGTAGTTCATTGTGAAATATGATTACTACTATATGCATGTTTTTTATTATCAAGATAATATTTAAATGATGGTATAACTTGACAACAATCGCATTCAAATAAGGAAAATTGATTCAAATTTAGTCCATATGGTAGACGACAATATATATGTTCATAGGGTGGAGTAAAATGTTCATATATGATGGAAGATCAAAATGTAGGACTACATCCATTATAAACCGCAAGGTCACCTAACAACATATTCGAATTCAACATAACGTGGATTCAAATATTGAAATTCGAGATCATGGCATTTTTAATCATATAAAAAGGGACATGACTCTTTATTGTGGTGGGAATTGATTTGTTTTTTGTTATTGTTGAGGGAAGTGCGAATTGATTTGGTACTGTACATGGTAATCTTGTCCTCTTGATTTTTTTTTACATTTTTTTAGTTTTTCAATGGCATTTAAAGCAATATAGTAAAAGGGGATATGACTCTCTTGTGTCTTGTATTAATTTTTTTTTGTACTCGTTAAGTTTGTTCTGCCAAACATGGAATCCGCGCCTTGTTTTCCCAAAATTTTTAAGCTCAAGTATCTTTTGTCTCATCTGCTGTGAAATTCCTGCCTCTTCAACCCGAGCTGCGCCTTGTTATCTCGAAATTTTGACGCGCGCGAAAACTCCCTCCTCATCCGAAATCGGTCCCGTAGCCCAAACAGGTGAAATCCCCCATCTACCCCTGAGCCGGAAATGCCGACTCGATGTCGCATGGTCAAAACCGCGGGGGTATGCTGGTAACTTAGCCTACATTTCGGACAATCGCGTCCCTAAGCCATGGCTCCTCCTACCTTCCCCTTCGTCCCCCCATTCGTACACCGAGGCCGCAAAAACCCGCGAAACCCCACGCTCCTCCGCCGGCCTCCCAACCGCCGCCCAACCGGAGACTTTAACTTGCCGTCCCTCATCCACTTCACCGGATGAGGATCCATCGTTTATCTCGTCGTCCTGCCGGATCAGCCACCCCGTCCTCCACCTCCAAGGAGCTGCCCCAACGTTCGCCTCGTCTATCACACCAACTCCATCCCCACAGCGCCGTCTTGACCTGCCCCACCGGAACAGCAGCACCCTCACCAATTCCTCCGATGAAGCAAAGGCCTACTCGGCGCCACCAAGGAGGTTCTGCACTCATCGCTGCATTTTATCTTTTATTCGATCTCACAAGGCTGCCGGTGCTCGATACCAAGCAGCCATGGCGGGTCTCCATCGACGGCGCCATCGCCGGCCACTTCATCCATGGCGTCTCTCCCCCGTGTCGTTGCTTCCTCGGCGGCGACTGATGCGGCTTGAAGCTACGTCGGTATTTCCCCAAAGAGGAAGGGATGATGCAACACAGTGACGATAGGTATTTCCCTCAGTGATGAGACCAAGGTTATCGAACCATTAGGAGAACCAAGCAACTCTACCTAAACATCATCTGCACACAAATAACAAATACTCGCAACCCTATGTGTAAAAGGGGTTGCCGATCTCTTTCGGGTAGCGGCGCCCAAGATAGGCAAACGGACGTGACAGAGCTGTAAATATTGATAGATAAAACGCCAAATAAAATAAATTGCAGAAAGGTATTTTTGTATTTTTTTGGTTTAATAGATCAGAAAATAAAAGGCAAATAAAATAGATCGCAAAGGAAAATAATATGAGAAAGAGACCCGGAGGCCGTAGGTTTCACTAGTGGCTTCTCTTGAGAAAAATAGCAAATGGTGGGTGAACAAATTACTGTTGGGCAATTGAAAGAACTTCAAATAATCATGACGATATCCAAGCAATGATCATTATGTAGGCATCACGACCAAGATTAGTAAACTAAATCCTGCCTGCATCTACTAATATTACTCCACACATCGACCGCTATCCAGCATGCATCTAGTGTATTAAGTTCATGGAGAAACAGAGTAATGCAAGAAGAACAATGACATAATGTAGACAAGACCTATTTATGTAGAAATAGACCCCCATCATTTTATCCTTAGTAGCAACGATACATACGTGTGAATTCCCCTTCTGTCACTGGGATCAAGCACCGTAAGATCAAACCCACTACAAAGCACCTCTTCCCATTGCAAGATAAATAGATCAAGTTGGCCAAACAAAACCCAAATATCAGAGAAGAAATATGAGGCTACAAGAAATCATGCATATAAGAGATCAAATAAACTCAAATAACTTTCATGGATAAAAACATAGATCTTGTCATAAACTCCAAGTTCATCAGATCCCAACAAACACACCGCAAAAAGAGTTACATCATATGGATCTCCAAGAGACCATCGTATTGAGAATCAAACGAGAGAGAGGAAACCATCTAGCTACTAACTACGGACCCGTAGGTCTACAAAGAACTACTCACGCATTATCGAAGAGGCACCAATGTACATGATGCACCCCTCCATGATGGTGTCTAGATTGGATTTCGTGGTTCTGGACTCTACGGCGGCTGGAATTGATTTCCATCGACTCCTCTAGAGTTTCTAGAATATTGGGATATTTATAGAGCAAAGAGTCGGTTCAGGGGGTACCCGAAGTGGGCACCACCCACCAGGGCGCGCCTGGGCCTCCTGGCGCCCTGGTGGGTTGTGCTCTCCTTGGAGCACCCCCAGGCGGTTCTCCGGCCCAGTAGATGTCTTCTGGTCCAAAAAAATACACAAAAAGTTTTGCTGCGTTTGGACTCCGTTTGATATTGATTTCCTGCAATGTAAGAAACATGCAAAAAATAGAACTGGTACTATGTCAATAGGTTAGTACCAAAAAATGATATAAAATTATTAAAACATCCAAGAATGATAATATAACAACATGGAACAATAAAAAATTATAGATATGTTGGAGACGTATCAGCATCCCCAAGCTTAATTCCTGCTCGTCCTCGAGTAGGTAAATGATAAAAATAGAATTTTTCATGTGGAATACTGCCTAACATGCCATATCATATTCTTTTCTTTATAGCATGGACATTTGGACTTTTATATGGTTCAAAGCAATAGTCTAGTTTTGAAATGAGATTTAAATACTCTAGCATATCAACAAGCAACCATGTCTTTCAAAATATCAACGCTAAAATAAGTTATCCCTAGCCCATCATGCTCAATTATTGATCCATTCATGAAACACACTCGCATATTAGCTACACCCAATGCTCAAGTACGATCATAGTGCCCCCTAGTTGGTGCTTTATAAGAGAAGATGGAGACTCAAATTAAAAATAAAAATTGCATAAAGTAAAAGAAAGGCCCTTTGCAGAGGGAAGTAGGGATTTGTAGAGGTGACAGAGCTCAAAGCGAAAAACTTAGAGATAAAAATAATTCGAGAGGCATACTTTTCCCACCAACGAAAACGACTTAGAGCTCCCAACACTTTCCATCCTAGATATATCATAGGAGGTTCCCAAAAAGAAAATAAAGTTTATTCCTTTTTCCACCATACTTTCACTTTCCATGGCTAGCCGAATCCATGGTTGCCCTCCATACCAACACTTTCCAAGGAATTTATTATTTGACAACATGTAAATTCATTTTCATTTCGGGACTGGGCATCCCTAATACCTTTGCCTCACTCTCGTGCAATGACAAGTGAATAAACACTCATCGTGAGAATAACACATCTAGCATGGAAAATATTGGCCACCCCTCACCGCCTCGCGAGCGGTACGAGCACACAAAAGAGAAATTTATTTTGAAAATTAGATATGGCACATACAAATTTGCTTCGAACGGCATCGCATATAGGTAGGTATAGTGGACACATGTGGCAAAACTGGTTTACAGGATTTTGGATGCACAAGTAGTGATCATACTTAGTGTAATGTGAAGGCTAGCAAAAGATTGAGAAGCGACCAACCAAGAAATGAATAATCTCATAAGTGAGCATTAAGCATAATTAACACCGAATAATGCACCACAAGTAGGATGTAATTCCATTGCATGACTATTGACTTTCGTGCTTGCATAGGGAATCACAAACCTTAACACCAATATTCTTACTAAAGCATAATTACTCATCAACATGACTCACATATCACATCATCATACCTCAAAACTATTACAAATAATCGAGTTTATTTTGTCCAATGATCTTCATGAAAGTTTTTATTATATCCTTCTTGGATATCTATCACTTAGGAACTAATTTTCATGTGTTGCTTTTGAGAAGCTCAAACAAATATAAGTGGAGATCATGTGCATAATATTTTTCTCTCAAAATTAATTTAAGTGAAGCAAGATAGAATTTCTTCAAACATACTAAAGCACACCATGCTCAAAAAGATATAAGTGAAGCACTAGAGCAAATCCATAGCTCATAAAAAAAGTGAAGCATAGAGAGCAATCTTAACAAGTCATGACATAATTTTGGCTCTCTCAAATAGGTGTGTCCAACAAGGATTCATGACTTAGAACACAAAGCAAAAAAAGCAAAGACCCATATCATACAAGACGCTCCAAGCAAAACACATAGTATGTGATGAATAAAAATATAGCTTCGAGTAAAATACCGATGGTCATTAGAAGAAAGTGGGGAGGCCACTCGGGGCATCCCCAAGCTTAGTTGCTTGCTTCTCTTTGGATAATAACTTGGGGCGCCATGGGCATCCCCAAGCTTAGGCTCTTCTTACTCCTTATTCCTTCATCCATCGTAAGATAACCCAAAACTTGAAAACTTCAATCACACAAAACTCAACAAAATCTTCATGAGATCCATTAGTTAGAAAACCAATTCCTACTTTATTTTTGCATTATATCTATTGTATTCCAACTTTTCTATGGCAAAAACTCATTAAATAAAACGATAGAATCATTAAAACAAGCACACAACGCAAAGAAAACAGAATCTGTCAAAATCAGAATAGTCTGTAGCCATCTGAATATTTCGAATACTTATGAAACTCAAAAAATTCTGAAAAATTAGGACGTCCTGAGCAATTTGTATATTAATCATCTGCAAACATAATCAGGGCAAAATCATGTTTCTGTGATTTATCAAAAAAAATCGTGCATGCATAAGTTTCTGTTCTTTAGCAAGATCGAACAACTATCACCCAAGAAGATCCTAAAGGCTTTGCTTGGCACAAACACTAACTAAAACACAAAAAACACAATCATAACAGTAGCATAATTTTTCAAACACTCAAGAACATAAAGAAAAAAGCAAAAATAAAATTTATTCATTGGGTTGCCTCCCAACAAGCATTATTGTTTACGCCCTTAGCTAGGCATAAAGCAAGGATCAAAGTTTTGTAATCTTTGTTTCGATCCATAGGAGGCCCTCATGATTGATTCATATGGTGGCCTAATTCTTGTTCTAGGGAAGTGTTCCATTCCCTTCCTTAGTGTAAACTTAAATTTAATATTGCCTTCTTTCATATCAATCACGACAGCGATAGTGCGTAAAAATGGTCTACCAAGAATAATTGGACAAGACGGATTGCAATCAATATCAAGAACAATAAAAATCTATGGGCACGCTATTCGTATTTGCAAGATTAAGAACATCATTAATTCTTCCCATAGGCTTTTTAATAGTAGAATTTGCCAAGTGCAAATTTAAAGAACATTTTTCAATATCGGTAAGACCAAGCACATCACTAAAAGATTTCAGAATTGTAGAAACACTAGCACCCAAGTCACATAAAGCAAAACACTCATAATTTTTAATCTTGACTTTGATAGTAGGTTCCCACTCATCATGTAATTTTATAGGAAATGAAACTTCTAATTACAATTTTTCTTCAAAAGCTTTCATCATAGCATCAACAATATGTTTAGTAAAAGCTTTATTTTGTTCATAAGCATGGGGTGAATTTCTCATGGATTGCAACAAAGAAATAAAATCAATCAAAGAGAAACTATCATAATTAAAGTCTTTGTAATCTAAAAGAGTGGGCACATCACTAGTTAAAGTCTTGACCTCTTCAAACCCACCTTTATCAATTTTCTCAACAAGATTTTCACCCTCTGAATTATCGGGATGCCTTTTAGCTAAAGTTGACTCTTCTCCAGTCCCTTTAACATCAATCTTAACTTTACTAAACAAGGAATCAATAGAAGAAACACCAATTATTTTAAGATTTTCATCACTTTTATCTTCTAGCGAGATTGGTTTAGCAGCCATTTGGTTTACCAAGGTAGCTTGTGCATCGGATATTTTTCCTAACAAACTTTCAGCAAAGCATACTTAGATTGGAGATTGCAAACATCTCTACCAATATCATCAAGTTGCTTTTATAGCATCCAACACAACAGAGTGTTCCTTAAGTTCTTCAGTAAAGTACTTATTATGCTCAAATTGTGTAGTCATATATTCCTTAGTACTTTTCTCAATTTCAAGCAAAATATTTGGGTAAGGAACATCATAATATTTTCTTTGAGGCATCATGACTACACAAACAAGAACACACCCAAAACAGATCCGGCAAGAAAACATCAAACGAAAAAACAAGGCGAATAAAACGGCAAATTTTTGTGAAGTGGGGGGGAGAGGAAAACTAGAGGTAAATGGCAAATAATGTAAATTGTGAGGAGATGAGATTTGTGATTAGGAACCTGGTAGATGTTGATGATATCTCCCTGGCAACGGCGCCAGAAATTCCTTTTGATGCGGCTTGAAGCTACGTTGGTTTTCCCCAAAGAGGAAGGGATGATGCAGCACAGCGAAGGTAGGTATTTCCCTCAGTGACGAGACCAAGGTTATCTAACCAGTAGGAGAACCAAGAAACTCTACGTAAACAACACCTGCACACAAATAACAAATACTCACAACCAGACATGTAAAAGGGGTTGTCAATCCCTTTCAGGTAGCGGCTCCCAAGATAGGCAAACTGACATGAGAGAGTTGTAAATATTGATAGATCGGACGCCAAATAAAATAAATTGCACAAAGGAATTTTTTATTTTTTGGTTTAATATATCTGAAGATAAAAGGCAAATAAAATAGATCGCAAAGGCAAATAATATGAGAAAGAGACCCGGGGCCGTAGGTTTCACTAGTGGCTTCTCTCGAGAAAAATAGCAAACGGTGGGTGAACAAATTACTGTTAGGCAATTGATAGAACTTCAAATAATCATGATGATATCCAGGCAATGATCATTATATAGGCATCACGTCCAAGATTAGTAGACCGGCTACTGCCTGCATCTACTACTATTACTCCACATATCGACCGCTATCCAACATGCATCTAGTGTATTAAGTTCATGGAGAAACAAAGTAATGCAATAAGAACAATGATATGATGTAGACAAGATCTATTTATGTAGAAATAGACCCCATAGTATTATCCTTAGTAGCAACGATACATACGTGTCGGTTCCCCTTCTTTAACTGGGATCATGCACCGTAAGATCGAACCCACTACAAAGCACCTCTTCCCATTGCAACATTAATATATCAAGTTGGCCAAACAAAACCCAAATATCGGAGAACAAATACGAGGCTATAAGCAATCATGCAAATAAGAGCTCAAAGAAACTCAAATAACATTCATGGATAAAAACATAGATCTGATCATAAACTCAAAGTTCATCGGATCCCAACAAACACATGGCAAAAAGAGATACATCATATGGATCTCCAAGAGACCATTGTATTGAGAATCAAACGAGAGAGGAAACGATCTAGCTACTAACTACAGACCTGTAGGTCTACAAAGAAATACTCACGCATCATCAGAGAGGAACCAATGGACATGATGCACTCCTCCGTGATGGTGTCTAGATTGGATCTGGTAGTTCTAGAGTCTGCAGCGGCTGGAAATGATTTTCGTTGACTCCCCTAGGGTTTCTGGAATATTAGGGTATTTATAGAGCAAAGAGTCGGTTCAAGGGTGTCACATCCCTAGCCTTGCTTTGCACTTGGACTAGCTTGGTTGTTGCATCATGTCTAATTTATTTGAAAGTTGAAATGGGGATTGCTCAAACCCTAGCACCAGATCAAATCAACTAGGTTCAAATAAAAATATTCTCAATGAACCCAAAATGCCCTTTAGAAAAGTTCATCATTTTTGGATTAGTCTAGAACCTCTGCCAAAAATGGTGCACATTTTTCTAGGCCATTCTGGATTTTTGAATTAAATCGTATGTTATTTGCATTTGGGCATTTAATTGCTAAATAATATTTTAAATGCTCAAATAATCACAAACTGAAATGTTTGTTGTTGGTAATATTCCAAACAGTGACATTGAGCAGTTTCATGATTTTTGGAAATGCCCTGGCATTTTTATTAAAGCCAAACACAATTACCGAAAATAGAAAATAGAAACAATTTAGAAAAGAGAGAGAGAACGCTTACCTGGGCCACTTACCAGGCCACCTATCTGTGCAGCCCACCAAAGCCGGCCCAGCCCACCACCGATTTCCCCCCTGTCATCTTCCTCCCCCGCCAGAAGGACGGAGGCGCGTGCCCGCCCCGCGTCGGCCACCTCCTCCCTCCCTGCCTGCCTGGCTCCTCCCTGATGCTCCTAGATGATGCCATGGTGTCGCCACGCACCCCCCCTCCAGGCCCTCTCACACTCTCAAGCGTTTCCCCCTCCTCTGCTCTCTTCCCGAACGGAGCCTGTCGCTGCCGCTCGTCATTCCTGCGGCCACCGGCCACCCCTCGCCCTGCCGATGAGCTCAGGAGCTCCGCCTAGACCCCCTATTCCTCCCCACTAAGCCTCGCCCCTCCGGAAGCCCTGTAGCATCGTCCTCAAGCTCATCTTCAACCTCCGGCCGCCGGTAACCTCATTGTCGATTCGCCGCCGTTCGTGCTTCCCCGAGCCGCTGACCTTCCCTGCATGATCCCCGTGAGCCCCTGAACCTATTCCCCCTCTCCTTTGCCTTGCACGGCCGCTGTAGTCATCATGTCCGTCGAGCCTGAGAGCTCTCTGCCGCCGGCCATGGCGCCGTCGTAGCTAGAGCTCAGCCACGACGCGTCCGAGCACACCCACGTGCTCGGGGCATCCCCAGGTGCCGTAGCAACTCACAGCTCGTCCTGCCGTTCGCCACAACGCCGTTCCCGAGCACACCCGAACTCCAGCGATCGCTGACCTTCACGCCGTCATTGCTACACGCCACCCCAGCACCTACCGCTGCCACCACTTGATGCGCGTCGCTGCATGCGTTCGAACGCAACAGACCACAACCAAAATGATGCCACGTGGCTCATTTCCGAGCCCTTCCACCACGCCTGTCGCCGCCGGCGTCAAGCCGCCGGCGAGTTTGACCACCCCGCTGACCGTTGACCCGGGTGGACCCAGTTTGACCCTCTGGGTCACTGACGTGTGGGCCCCAGGCCACTAACTAAACTAGGTTAGTATTAGTTTAACGCTAACTAAACTTAGTTAGTTTAATTGACACTGACAGACGGGACCCACAGGCCAGGGTTGACCTGGACCGTCTCAGTTGACCTGCTGACGTCACAGTGACGTAGTGCTAACGCAGTTAATTATTTTCTGGATTTAATCTTATTCAGGAAATTTCAGAAAATAATGCTAACTTCAGAAATTCATAGAAATTCAACCGTAACTCCAAATGAAATAAATTATATATGAAAAATGATCAGAAAAATCCAATCTATCCATCTATACCATTTTCATGCATGTTAGAACAACTTATAGCTTCTGTTTAGCACAAATCATATAATGGCATTTAATCTTTCACATATGGAGTTTGGATTTGAACTTAGGGTTCAAACCAACTTCATTTAACTTTGTTGCTAGTTGCATTAGCTCAAAGCACTAGCATGTTGCCATGTCATGATCATGCATCATAATGTTGCATTGCATTGATTGTGTTTCCTCTCTCTTGCCGGTAATTGTTCCCTCTCAGTAGGCGATGTACTGATGATGAGTTCGATGACACCGATGAAGAGCGATACTATCTTCAGAAGTGCCAGGCAAGCAAAACCCCCTTGTTCATTCCGATACAATCCCACTCTCTCACTCCTGCTCTCTTTTACTGCATTAGGACAACAACGATACATCTGTTACTTGCTGCGGTAGTTGAACCCCCCTTATCCTCTGCATGACCTGTGATTGCCACAATAAATAGATGAAACTCACTAGCATGAGTAGGAGTTGTTTGAGCCTTGATGTGCCTACTCATTCATGCTTGTTTGTCATGCCTACTATGCTTAGAGTTGTGTCAGGTCTGATTCATCGGGGATGAATCGGAGGTGTGTGAACATGTCCTGCCGTTGAGAGCTAAGTGTGTGAACACGATCTGGTAAAGGTAGCAGTGAGAGGCCATGTAGGAGTACATGGTGGGTTGTCTCATTGAAACCGTCCTCAGGAACTGAATTCTGTGTTTGTGATCCATGAACAGCTACTACCACACATTGGGTTCTGGTAACTCGGCCCCTCTCGGCTTATTAATCAACTTGATCTCTGTCCAGGAGTCGCAACTAGTTTCTGGTGTTTGTAGGTAGTGTTAGTAGTCTACCAAGTGGCACCCGGTACAGGTGGGCTTGGGACAGACAAGGCACCGTGGCACGGTGTACCAAGCGTAGATCCACCCGTCGAGGTGGGCTTGGGAACCCTGCACACATCGTTTGGGGCCGTGAGCGACACCCCGGCTGGATCTCCTTGTGGATGGAACCCGAATAGGCGATAAACCTAGACTAGAGACTTGTGTGGTTAGTCAGGTCGTGGCCGACTCCCTCGCCAGGCTTCCGCTTGAAGGTTGCCGAGATACATGACGTGTACATGGCGGTAAGTGGCGAGAGAGTGTGTGAAGAAGTACACCCCTGCAGGGTTAATATGATCTATTCGAATAGCCGTGTCCGTGGTAAAGGACTTCTGGGTCGCCTGTACAGTTCATAGATAACTTGAAGTGGATACTCTAAAATGCACAAGATAAGCGTGAGTGCTATGGATGGCGTTCTCGTAGGGAGACGGGAGCGGATCCATAGTGGTGTATTGATGTGGTGAATACGTGGACTCGTGTGCGCCACCTCAAAAGAGTTACTTGCAATCGTAGTTCAGGATAGCCACCGAGTCAAAGCTGGCTTGCTGCAGTTAAACCCCACCATTCCTTTGTTGGTAATGATGCATATGTAGTTAGTTCTGATGTAAGTCTTGCTGGGTACATTTGTACTCATGTTTGCCTATTTTATGTTTTTGCAGAGAGACTTCAGTCTCACTAGTAGTTCCGTGTGGACTTCGACGTTTAGCTTGTTACCTCAGCTACGATCTTGTGCCCTCGGCAGGATCTGGTAGTTAGTCAGGCTTCTCAGCCTGTTTCATTTGTAGATGTCTGTACTCAGACATGTTAAGCTTCCGCTTGTGCTTGACTTGTGTGCTCTGAATGTTGGGTCATGAGACCCATGTTTGTAATATCTCGCTCCTTGGAGCCTATTGAATAAAATACTTGAGTTGTAGAGTCATGTTGTGATGCCATGTTGTATTTGCACACATATCGAGCATATTGTGTGTATGTTATTGAAATGCTTGGTATATGTGGTATCTGACTATCTAGTTGTTTATCCTTAGTAGCCTCTCTTACCAGGAAATGTCTCCTAGTGCTTCCATTGAGCCATGGTAGCTTGCTACTGCTCCGGAACACTTAGGCTGGCCGGCATGTGTCCTTCTTTGTTCCTGTGTCTGTCCCTTCGGGGAAATGTCACGCGATGAATACCGGAGTCCTGTTAGCCCGCTACAGCCCGGTTCATCGGAGTCCTTCTAGCCCAGTGCTACAGCCTGGATTCACTCGCTGATGACTGACACATTCGATGCTGGGTCATGGATGCCTGTCCCTGTAAGTTTGTGCCACTTTGGGTTTACGACTAGCCATGTCAGCCCGGGCTCCTTATCATATGGATGCTAGCGACACTACCATATACGTGTGCCAAAAGGCGCAAACGGTCCCGGGCAAAGGTAAGGCGACACCCGTGGGGATACCGTGCGTGAGGCTGCAAAGTGATATGAGGTGTTACATGCTGGATCGATGTGGCATTGAGACGGGGTCCTGACAGCTTTGGTATCAGAGCTTGACTGCCTATAGGATTACCATGCCAAACTGGTCGAAGTTGAGTCTAGAAATTCTTTAGTTATATAAGGGAATTGATTGTGGGATGGAACGTAAGGCTCTTTTTACTCCTTTACCTTATGTCCTTCTGATCTGAGTCACCCTCTTCTTCTCTACGGGGTTAAGAACTAGGCCTTCTCTTATTTCTATCAGGATCACGTGTTACTAATCCGTAGACTTGTAGGATTGTTGGTCAAGCCTCATTTAAGTTCCTACTACTTCCGTATGTTAATTGTTGATCTCGAATCCTTGATATTATGCTTCTGAGTGGTGATGCCACCATTTTTGTAGCATGTCTAAATTCTTTTGAGCATTTACATCCGTTATGCTGTCCGAGTCATCCCAGGTTTCTCAACAATCTGATGCACTTGCAAACCCTTTCCCTCTGGTTTTTATGTTCCTTTGGGCCAGTTTAATCACACTAATTGCTGAGTTGAGGTATTCTATTGCCTCGACATATATGTTGGAATTAGTATTATGACCCTAGGTAACTAGAGTATCACCTAGTAATCCAGCCACGTCTTGTGTCCTATTGTGATGATTCTGGCCTTCATTCTCGAAAGCATCCCGTGATGCAACTTAGTAGTAGGTATTCTACTCCTGGGTCTTGAACCCGAGATCCACTCCACCTACTCCATGTTGATAGTGTTTGCTAGTCCCTTCAGGATATTAGTAACCTTGTGATAGCCTCGAGGTTCGTGGTATATCGTTCATGCAAATACCATGAACTACTTATGGCAGCAGTTCCTCGCTGATTAAAAGATCACAACTAGAGTGCTCTTGATAAGTTCTTGATTCTATGATGTTACTCTGCCAATTCTACCTATCTGTATGGGTTATCTGGAAGAAATATGTTGAACTCGCTCGACATGCTAAGCCATGCATCCACAACTCAGTAAATCATATGTTCTTTTGAGTTGTCCTTCTTTAGTTGTGTTCTGACCTTCGTCTATCAATTGATAGTCAGGAGTAATTGTGCATTCGTGTTATCGATGCTTATTATTCTTGTGGTCCGTCAAGCCATTCTATTCAGGATGACTAGGAGAAACAAACTCCAGTACCTCATCCATATCCAGGATTGGGTCAAAGCAGTTGTAATCCGCAAATCAAATGCCAATCCAGCTTTTGATTCTGTTCTACCTCAGAGTATTACCCCCTTTATGACAGGATTGTCATGAGAATTGCACCAACTCATATGAATTCTTGATGCAGTGATACTTCTCGCCATCATCATTCGCTCCTCGGTTCCGTGTTGTTGCAACCGGAATACCGACAAGTGAATTGTGATGTGTGAAATTAGTACTTCTAGCAACCATGTTGCTTAGTAGTAAATGGACAATAGTTTCACTCTTAGCGTGTTGGTTTTGAATCATCATTGTAAGATAGACTGTGCTACCTAGTCCTTATTTACGGTGCACTCTTCGATCAATGAGTTAGGATTATTCAACCCCTTGCTTATTGTTCATATCGTCTTGCTCTGAAAAGCAAGATTGTTCTCGAGTTTAGTAACATATCGATGGATCATGATGTTCCGAATATCTTCTCGGAAGTATTACCAGGTTGTCACCTGACCGCTATGTTGAGTTCGTGATCATGCTGGTTTTTCTCCAAACCACCCATTCTCCAAGAATCTGTGTTGGATACCCCTGAGCTAGTTGGTTGAGCCAAACAACAACTTGGAGAGCTGGAAGATAAAAGCTTGTCCGACTTAGTTCATTCTAAGTGATATCCTTTTGAGTGTGTGTTGAAGAAAGATGATATCTTCATCGATTGATCCTCGTGATCAGTTGTTGGATCTATTGTCTTGTTAAAACTTTGACTTGAGTATGGGCTATCATCAAGACAAATCAGAACCAATGATGTTCGTAATGTTGTCTTACTCGTTGTTGATCCCTCGAGCATACACCATTAAATCTTTGGGTCTGACCAATGCTATCACCGTGTTCACATGATGGTGGAAGTCCAGTGATATGGAAATTCCGATGAATTGTTGTTGAGCCCATCAGCAGCATTTTGTCTCCCCCATGATCCATGTTGAACATCAATCTAGTGTTGGAAACTTTGTAAGCAATGCCTTCGTGCTCCGTTCATGAAGCTTATGCTTGGATGGAAGAAGTGACTTTCTCTAATTCATGTGCATTTGGTGCAAGTTACCGCCGTGAGTTCGAGAAGGATTGTTTTTGTTTCCTCTGGTACCATCCCAAGTCAGTTATGCATGTGCGAATGTATTCTATGGTTTGGTAGATTAATTACCTCCACTCCATATGTATTCCCTAGCACACCAAGCCACTGATTGATTTGTTCAAGGAAAGAAGCTCCTTCTTAAGACCCGAGGCTTATACAAGGACTTTGATATCCTCGATGATGGTTCCCCACCTGAACTCGATAGTGTTTTATTATAAGACTACTATGTGGTCATTCTTGTCTTGGACAACATCCTCACATGTATGTAGCAGAACCAGCTCATGTTTTGGAGCTTGCTATCGTAGTTCATTTCCCTAGAATCTCGCGACGTCATCTCGTCGATTTGTGTTGCAAACTTTCATTTTTCCTTCTGGACTTGATGAGTCTGGAATATTCTAACACCAATCAGATCTGAATCTCAGGAAGATATGATGGTTGGAACGTTTCCCAAGAACTATAATGTTGGTCTCTTTGTAAACTGGTAAGGTGGATGTCGTGGCCAACACACCCAGCCGGAAGACCTATTATTGTAGTATCTTGATTGAGGAAGTTGGCCACATCCCCATAAGGATTTCGTAGGATTTACTCCA
This sequence comes from Triticum aestivum, assembly GCF_018294505.1. Classification (NCBI taxonomy): domain Eukaryota; kingdom Viridiplantae; phylum Streptophyta; class Magnoliopsida; order Poales; family Poaceae; genus Triticum; species Triticum aestivum. Next base: position 619,390,460 of record NC_057798.1, read on the forward strand.
GTAGTTGTTCCTTATGGATTTTTGAGCTCCCGAAGTCTGACCTGTTACTTGATGTTCTAGATACCAAACCATTTCAATGAATGGGTTACGCTAGCACATCAAGGAGAACATTAGAAGCGGAGTGCTAAATGTCTCTCGGTCGATCATCTCGATTTTCTTTCCTTGGCCTCGCTAAGGTGAAATCTGAGAAAGTGTTATCTTCCTTTGCATCTGCATCGTCCACCACTATTCATCATGGTAGTATGATGTGTTGCCAGGATCCTCGGCTTGGATGTTGGTAAAACCTTGATGAATATGGAGATGCTCAAGTTTCTGAGAGCACACACAAGCGCTAGGTGTTATCATCGTCACTAACTGGGATTGCTCTCAGTTTCCTCGGTTATGCTATAACTTTTCAAATAGTGGAATCACTCTCTACTGTTGAGCTTCTCCCCAGTTACTAAAATCATCCCTTGTGTTGTTTTCAACAAGGTAATCCACATCATCCATTCTAATCTGGGTATGCCATTCTACCGAACCCCTCCAAATGATCGCTCGAGAATTGCCTTAGGCTGGTATAAAGAGTTTCAATGATCTCTGAATCAAAGGTAATTCTTTTTGCCACTTAAGGGGATATTTCTACGAGTCACCTTCCCTAAGGTGCCCTGTTATGGTATCATGGCAACCCAACTCCTCGCTACGTCGACAACGGTTCACCACCTTCTTGAGTGTGGAATTGTTGCCTACCTACTGAACCTTCGTCATCTGTCTTACACCATCACTCTAGTTTTATGCGCCGTGTCTCAGCTTGAGAGATGTTTCCATGTCTCAATCCATGAGTTGATCCTAAGTTGTTCGATCTTCGAGGAGATCGATCTTTCTAGAGTTTTCCCTTTCTTCTTGTCATCATGTTGAATGAAGATCTCGAAAGCAAAGACGTCAAGATCGATTTGAAGCAATGAGTCAACATCTTCAAGAAGGGCAAATGGATCATGAAGATTGTGATAGTTTTGTGACCCCCCTTTCCTCTTACCTCACATCTTGAATCTCGGGGCGATATTCTTGTTTAGTGGGGGTGAGTTGTCACATCCCTAGCCTTGCTTTGCACTTGGACTAGCTTGGTTGTTGCATCATGTCTAATTTATTTGAAAGTTGAAATGGGGATTGCTCAAACCCTAGCACCAGATCAAATCAACTAGGTTCAAATAAAAATATTCTCAATGAACCCAAAATGCCCTTCAGAAAAGTTCATCATTTTTGGATTAGTCTAGAACCGCTCCCAAAAATGGTGCACATTTTTCTAGGCCATTCTGGATTTTTGAATTAAATCATATGTTATTTGCATTTGGGCATTTAATTGCTAAATAATATTTTAAATGCTCAAATAATCACAAACTAAAATGTTTGTTGTTGGTAATATTCCAAACAGTGACATTGAGGAGTTTCATGTTTTTTGGAAATGCCCTGGCATTTTTATTAAAGCCAAACACAATTACAGAAAATAGAAAACAGAAAAAATTTAGAAAAGAGAGAGAGAACACTTACCTAGGCCACTTACCAGGCCACCTATATGTGCAGCCCACCAAAGCCGGCCCAGCCCACCACCGCTTTCCCCCCTGTCGTCTTCCTCCCCCGCCAGAAGGACGGAGGCACGTGCCCGCCCCGCGCCGGCCACCTCCTCCCTCCCTGCCTGCCTGGCTCCTCCCTGTTGCTCCTAGACGACGCTACGGCATCGCCACGCACACCACCCTCCAGGCCCTCTCACTCTCTCAAGCATTTTCCCCCTCCTCTGCTCTCTTCCCGAACGGAGCCCGTCGCCGCCGCTCGTCGTTCCTGCGGCCACCGGCCACCCCTCGCCCTGCCGATGAGCTCAGGAGCTCCGCCTCGACCCCCTATTCCTCCCCACTGAGCCACGCTCCTCCGGAAGCCCTGCAGCGTCGTCCTCAAGCTCATCTTCAACCTCCGGCCGCCGGTAACCTCATCGTCGATTCGCCGCCGTCCGTGCTTCCCCGAGCCGCTGACCTTCCCTGCATGATCCCTGTGAACCCCTGAACCTATTCCCCCTCTCCTTTGCCCTGCACGGCCGTTGTAGTCGTCATGTCCGTCGAGCCCGAGAGCTCTCTGCCGCTGGCCATGGCGCCGTCGTAGCTAGAGCTCAGCCACGACGCGTTCGAGCACACCCACGTGCTCGGCGCATCCCTAGGTGTCGTAGCAACTCACAACTCGTCCTGCCGTTCGCCACAACGCCGTTCCCGAGCAGACCCAAACTCCGGCAATCACTGACCTTCACGCCGCCGTCGCTACACGCCACCCCAGCACCTACCGCTGCCACCACTTGATGCGCGCCGCTGCGTGCATTTGAACGCAACAAACCGCGGCCAAAATGATGCCCGGTGGCTCATTTCCGAGCCCTTCCGCCACGCCTGTTGTCACCGGCATCGAGCCGTCGGCAAGTTTGACCCCCTCGCTGACCGTTGACCCAGGTGGACCCAGTTTGACCCTCTGGGTCACTAACGTGTGGGCCTCAGGCCACTAACTAAACTAGGTTAGTATTAGTTTAACGCTAACTAAACTTAGTTAGTTTAATTGACACTGACAGACGGGACCCACAGGCCAGGGTTGACCTAGACCGTCTCAGTTGACCTGCTGACGTCACAGTGACGTAGTGCTGACGCAGTTAAAGGACGCGTCTAGGCAGCAACTGGGTGCTGGGTAAGGATCCGTGGCAACCTGCCATATTTGGAAAGTTCTGGTCCCCCCCCCCAACAAAAAAGGAAACTCCTGGTCCCCCCCACGCGCGATCCCACCCGTGATGGGAGGACGAGACTGGTGGCCACCATCTCTCCTCCAACCTGCCCCTCCCATCGCAATCACGTGGTTCCCCTCCTCTCTGCCCCATCCTTCTCCCCCAAGGAACTATTCTCTCCACCTTCTCCCCCAAATCTCCCCTTCTTCTACCCCAAGGAAACCTCCTGCCTACACATCGCCATGGATCTGAAACACTAGAGCTTTGAAAAAGATCAACTGAAAAGAGGTGTGTTTTCTGTGAATAGAGGTGCGTTTTTTACCCTTCTCCCTGTTCTTTCTTCATGGTGGATCTCCCACAACCTCCACCCCCAACCCCCTGCCACTCCCCTACCCCTACCATATGTCCAAGATGATTCTTCTCTATGCTCTGTTGTTCTTCTGTAGAGAAGGAGAAAGAGGATAAAAAAGTAAGCAACGAGATCTATGATGAGTAGGCAAATGTATTGCAAAGCACGAGCAAACAAGTTCAACATATTTAGGGCAAACACAAATCTGGTGCACATTGTAGGTAACAAACGCAGAAAGTACAAAAACCAGAATAGTTATCTAATTCTTGAAGGCAAAGTAGATGTGGTAGATGTATTTCTTAGGATTTTTTGAGCAAGAGTATGCATCAATGGTAGGCAATTGTTGTTTAAAATGTAAGCAACTAGGAAAAAATATTCGGACTATCGTTTCTGTTTCAAGAAAAAAATAACATGGGGGCAGCATGTCAGGTTGGTGGGCAATTGTTGTTAAAAATGCAAGCAACTAGGTTCATGTTCTTACTAGCATCTTTGTTTAAAGCAATTGTGTGTCAGGTGAGTAGGCAACTGTTGCCAACAATGCAACCAACTATAGAAAAATGTGTCAGTATATGAGCAAGATCAGGACTGTCCAGGCATGCCACCTGTTGCCACATTACTCATGGCAAGTATGCATGTGCTTAGAGAAAAGTAATGTGCATGGTGAGCAAAGTGTTTGTTGTTTGTGACCTTGTGCTTGTGCTTGTGCTGCCCAACTATGATGGAAAACTGCTATGTTCAAAGATTGTGATAACAGTACCTTGAGCTTGTGGTTGGTGCCACCTTCTGCTGCTCCAGCTCACGACCCCCTATTAGCCTGCAAGTGTGTAAGAAGTGGAAAGAAACGAGACGAAAACCATGGGACGGTTGCTCATGACATTGAAACACATGGGGTGAAGAACCCCAATTAAAAAAGCAGAACTGGTCATAATTTGAGGAACAAAAACACAAAACAAGTCATTTAGTAGTTATACTACTACAAATATATCAACACTTTCCAATACATTTGCAAACGAGAGATTCATTGGGATTGTCATCTTATGTTCTTCTGATAATACTCCCACTCAACATTCATCTGCACCTCTTTCCCCCTGACCCTGATTTCTCCACCTGAAAAAAAGAAAAACGTTTATTTGTCATCTCTGATTCTGTTCTATTGATTGGTGCATGCAAAATATGAAATAAGACATTGCTGCCTAGACATTCCAATGCACTCAGTTGCTGCCTAGACACTTGATTTTGTTGCCTGAAGTTGATGTATTATTCCTACTTATTTCGTCAGTAGTTGATTCCATCTTCTAAATTGTTTGTTTGTTATTTGCCAATTATGCAGGAGATGATTGACCTTAATGAATTGTCGGATGGCCTTAATTGGGACTTGCCAGCCAATGTTGGAGTGGACAACATTGAGCCCATGTACTGCACACAACCTTCTACGCAAAAGGCACCCCCACTGAACAATGTCCATGAGTTCGTGTCTGACTCTCCAAACCCTCCAACCATGCAGAATGTTGCTGACCCTGCCATGCAAGCAATGCACACAGAAGAGCACACACTTGATGACACAGATACTTTGGGTGCAACAGGTGGGACTGCTGGGCATGAGGGTGCAGGGGGAGACGTTGACAACGATGATGAAGTGTGGTCCCAGCCAAAGGAACCTTCATTAGGTACAAGGTTTGACACATTGCAAGGTGCAAGAGAACACTATAATGCTTATGCTCAGCATGTGGGTTTTTCAATCAAGATGAACACTTCCAGACGGTCTACTGTTACTGGCGAAATTGACAAGTACCAGTTTGTTTGCAACAAGTTTCGCAAACCCAAAAACGATGACCACGGTACTGTGACCGCACCTAGCGTTGAAATGCTGGAAGACAATGATGATGCTGATGGTGGGAATGATGATGATGGAGAAGACAATGTAATTGTGTTTGCTGATGATGCTGCTGACAAAAAGAAGAAGAGGAAGAAACGGAAAAGAGAAAAGATAATACAGACTGGGTGCAAAGCCAAGATGATAGTGAAATTGATTGATGGCCGTTGGGAGGTCACTTATTTGATTGCTGAGCATAACCATCCATTGATTGAGAAACCTTCATTGACTAAATATTTGCGATCGCACCAGGGCATACCACCAGAAGAGAAGTTGTTCCTAAAAAACCTTCATAATTGCAACTTAACTACAGGTGAGTGGGTGCCACTAGAAAAAAGTTGCTTGGATTTAGTGTTTTACTGCTTTGCATATGGTAGGCGATAACAATATGGAATATTAGTGCAACGAAAACTAGTTACACAAGTTTCTGATTATTAAGTCAGACTATTTGTGGATGGTAGACAAATTATTTGCTGGTTCTTGATGCTCTGTCTTTTTCAAGATTTCTAGCGAACTGTTGTAAGAAAATGCAAGCAACTAGATTTGGTTGAAAAGTAGATATATTTCTTACTGATGTTTCTGTTTTTCTGTTTTGAGCATGAGTATGGAGCATGAGTAGGTAACTGTTGTCACAAATGCAAGCAACTAAAAAAATTCAGTGTTTTATATCATGCCATGTTGGCTGTTAATAAAACAAAATTGAACTAAAAATGCCTGAAAAAAGACTAGTGCTCTCCATTTCAGCGAGTCTTGTGCCCTAGGTTTTTAATTTGCATATCATTTTCCTATTGGGAAGGTTTTAAATCACCCAACCTTGTTTTTCTTTTTTGAGCAGGCCGAATGATGCACATCATGTCGGATTACTATGGCACAGAGTTGATTGTTCCTTATACTGACAAGCACATCACGAACCTGAAGTCAAGCTTGAATAGGGATGCAACTAAAGAAGGCGATATGATTGAGACGGTTGCCTATTTCAAAGATATATAGAAGACAGATCCAGAATTCTTCTACAAGGTCAAGTATGATGCAGAGGACAAGGCTGAGAATATATTCTGGGTTGATGGACCAGCACGAAAAGCCTACAAAGAAGCCTATCATGATTGCATATGCTTTGACACGACATACATGACTAACATGTATAACATGCCGTTTACTCCATTCATTGGGATAAATCGTCATGGGCAGACATTCATGTTGGGGTGTGGCTTTGTTACGCAGGAGTTAGAGACAAGTTTTGATTGGTTATTTGGTACATTCCTTGAAGCAATGGATGGTCTAGCACCAGACAACATAATCACTGACCAAGATTGGGCGATGGCACAATCCATTGAAAACATTTTCCCTACTTCTGTGCATCATCGATGTCGGTGGCACATAATGAAGAAAGCTCAGGAAAAACTTGGCGGCTTAGTTGGAAGGAACCCAGGATTGTCAAAAGATTTCAATGGTATAGTTGACTTTAGCTTCACTCCAGGAGAATTTGAGACAAAATGGACAAGCTTCAAGGATAAGTGGCCTTTTATTGCTGGAACCCACTTTGATAAGCTGTATGAGTACCGGGCAACATGGGTGCCTTGTTACTTCAAACACCGGTTTTTTTCCCTTCTTGCAGTCTACCCAGCGAAGCGAAGGTTTTAATGCAGTTCTTAAGCGTTATGTGAACCCGCACAACTCTGTGTTGAACTTTGTTAAGCAGTATGAGAAAATACAGACACATGTGCTTGTCCGTGAGGGAGGAAATGACTATAGGACAGACCACTTGGAGGTTGAGTTGTGGTCTGATTTCCCAATCGAGAAACAAGCCTATCAAGCCTACACTAGGGACATTTACCTCAAGTTCCGAACCGAGTTTGAACTAATTGGGGAATACAATGTCCGTCCGCATGGTGCTAGTTTGTTTGAGCTTTACCCAAACAGAGAAGGATGGGTTGCTAATTATGGTTCTATAAGCTATTATGTGACAGCAGAAGTCGAAGCTGGTGACTACAAATGTGACTGTTGCAAGATGACCAAAGATGGAATGTTGTGTTGCCATATTTTGAAATTTTTTACACACATTGGTGTCGATGCAATTCCTTCCCAATACATACTAAGAAGGTGGACACAGCAAGCAATACCAGGTGTTGCACCTTCTATTGAGGCAGAGCCGGATGAGATGCCACCGCAATCGAAGAAGCTAGTTCGTCAAGCGAACTTGTCAATGGATTTTGCTAGTCTAGCTCGAGTTGCTTTTGGGTCAGATGCTGGTGCGGAAATTTTGAGGAAGCACATGAGGGCGGCGCGTACAGAGCTTAATCATTTCAACAAGACCAAGAAAAAAACAAAAGGTGACTGCTCTACCCATGGCTGGTCCTGCACCACCTCAGAGTCGTAGTACGGCACACCCTGGTCACATACCACCAACTACCACTAGACCTATGGCAGCCAATTCAGCTGCTACAGCAACACCAGGCTCAGGGTGGTCTACGCCAATTGCAGGGGTTCCTAAGGATCCACCTAAATCAACAACTAAAGGTCGTGCGAAAAGTAAGCGGTTGCAGTCAGCAATGGAGTTGCATCCGAAGAGGAAGCACAAATGCTCCTTCTGCAATTCATCTGAACACAATGCAGCAAATTGCCCTGGTCGTTTGGTTTGAAGAAGGAAAAAGCAGATGACAGCAACTAGATTCCTGCCTTGGAGTTTGGGGCAAACTCTTCCTAAATCAAGAACTAGATTCATGTCTTCTTCTGCAATTACCATAGATCATATCCCCCACCACACCCAACCCCCCCCACCCAATGGTAGGACACTCATATATGGGTGTTAGACAATTCAAGCTTGGATGTCAGGCAACTCTTGTGTCGTATGAGATGTAATATTTAATTTTTGTGACATTTGTACTAATTCCTGTCTTGGTGTTTGGGTCTTTGATTCCTTCTTTTTTCAAGACAATAAGTTGGACAATAAGTTGACAGTGTAATTTTTTTAAAAAAGGTACTACAAACTATCTTATTAATGCTAAAGAAATATATGCTGATGTGTCACAAACCTCTACCAAGTCAAAGCTTCAAAATAGCCTGCCATGGTGCTTTGTTGGCAACTGTGTTAATTAAAGAACTCGTGATGTTCTTCCTGATGTTGGGGATGTCTTTCGGACTGAAGTTTGGCAAGTTCCTCGCTTCCCACACACTCGCTATTGTCGAAGTGAAAATGCCGCAATCATAACTTGCAAAAACATAAAGAAAACATGGGTGTGAACTTCTAAACATTTTATGAAAAAGCATATATAGAAGCACGAAGAAGTCATGTTTCTGTGATGGAGACAGTGCAACAATGAAAGGAACTCACTCATTATCTTGTTTTGGAACATCAATTTCCTTCAAGCGAAAATCATCCAAGCTTATGCGTGATTCATGGTAGTGCTAGTCCCACAATGAATGCACTATTGCAGCAATCAATCTAGCGTTGTCGTCAAAAGTTTTGCTCCGTGCCAGGCTCCTCCATGAATCGAACACCTCGAACATGCGGTCCCTAATATTGACATTGAAAAGCCAGTAGTGGTTCGCTGATACAAGATTTGCTCTGTCTAAATTCTCTAGAATAGGGAACATGATCTGCATGACGAGTGTGTGATCAAAGAAAAAAGAGCAATTCAGGAAACATTCTGCTATATATATGCCAAATGTAAACAAGACAACAACATTGTACTTGGTACTGACCATATCCTTCCGATCCAAATGATTTGATTTGTTGAATCTAGCATTTATCTCTTGAGTGTTCCAAATCATTTGCTGCAGCCTTATCTGTCATAATTATGAAGAATAAAAATACAACAAAAAAGCAAATGCACATCGTAAGAGGGCAACTTGTTTGTTAAGGTTCTAGCAAAATGGAGCTACCGGTCAGTTTTTGTTGAGCTTGTTGGTGTTGTGGGCAACTTGTTTGTAAAAGTCTAGCAAAAAATGGGAGGGAGTGAATTTTTTCAATTTGAGGGGGTTTTGGAGATCCTAAGAAAATTGGCTGGTGTATGTAAAGATAATAAGAAAGGGGTTATAGCAATTCTTACAAAAGAAAAGGGTTGTAGCAATTTTTGTTTACTTCTAGAAATTCTTACAAAATGTAAAAATAAAGAGAAAGGGTTATAGCAATTTATAATGAAAAAAAGTTGGTTTAAGTGGAAAAATGCTGCTCAAACTGCTTAAGAGCAAAAAGTAAAGAAGAGAAAGAGGTTATGTACCGAAAATCTGACGGGCATGATTATCTTCTTGGAATTTGCAGGCAAGTCCCGCATTATAGCGTCGATAATTAGTTCGAACACGTGCGACTTGACATGACCGGTCTTTTTCATTGAGCCAGCGAGTTCTCTGAGTGAAACATGGTAACGGTCGTAATCAACAATAGTAGGGCTGCATAAAAAAAGCAACTCATATAAGTCATATAGAGTATGGATAATTAGGTGTAGTAAAGAACAAAAACTACATAAGAATTGTGATTTCACTATCCCTTTTAGCTGCCTATGTTTCATTCATATATGGTGTGCATAAAAGTTGCCTACAGTTATCACATCACTTGCCTGCAGTTTACACATCACTTGCCTAGGGATTTGGTTGGTGTTTGCCTGCAACATATATTTGTTTTGCTTGCCTTCCCGTAAAATAAAAAGGGATAATGAGTGTAAGACAGGCAGTGATAGCACTATACCTCATATCTTCAAGTCCAGACTCCTCCTCACTCAATCTTGCGTGTAGAAGGACTGCAGCATACAGCCTGTTTACTGCTAGGGTGCTGTTAGAAAGCCTATTCTCTTTGTAATCCACAAAAGGTGACCTCTTGCATGCTGGTGGCTTGATGATGCGCCTCTCAAATTTGTTCGTGATTTCTCCTGAGCTGCTACTGAAACCAACTTCTCCATCCTTCCCACATGTTTTCTCTAGCGTTTGGAAGTTGGTAGGTGATAAGTTCTCCATGCTATACTGTGTCCTTCTGCCTTGAGCCCTTTTCTCTGCTTCTTCACACGCTAAGTCAATTTCTTCTAAGTCCCAAAGCAAATCATCATCAGGGATTTCGATGACCATGGATGTTTTTTCCTTTGCTTCCGGGTACATGTCAATAATGCTTTTGCTTGCACTGTTGATTTGTTGTGATAGTTGAACTTCCAACACACCTTCATCAGGGATTTCGATGACCGCAGGTGTTTTCCCCTTTGCTTCAGGACACATGTCAACATTGCCACTGCTTGCCCCAATGATTTGCTTTGACAGTTCAACTTCCAACACGCCTTCATTGATGCTTGTTCCCGGAATATAAATAGACCGCAACTCATAACCATTTGGTTGGCGACAGTCGTCAAACATCCCTGCAGGCCTTGCCAATTCTTCAACCATGCTTGGTCCAAAAATTTCATCAAGCCCTATACTGAAAGGAGGTGCAGGGCAATATTCATCCCACGAGCTTTGCGGCCTTTGAGCAAGTGTTTGATCAGGTGCATCATGATCTTGGTGTGCAACTGGTATTTCTGGTTGTTGGCATCCAGATTTTCTATCCCCCATGGCTATGGTACTGCCCAGCTGACCTTGATCCAACTTGCTCCTTGTAACAATGCACTTTGTATGGATATCATCGATTTTTGCTGCTTCACTCAATTCTACACTAGGCATTTCTGGTGGCTGGTTTTCCATGTTTGCTGTTGTTCTTGTAATACTCTTTTCCTTCTTCTCGATGGCATCTTGTTTTTGTTGGCCACAACCATTGAGATCCCCAAGTGTTTCCCTCTTGCGTACCATTGCTGGGTGATGCTTAGTGCTTGGTGACTTCTTCAAAATAGTAATTTGGGCAGATGCAGGTTGTTTCAATGTAGCCTTTGGTTGAATGTGCCCCTCACTGGCCTCATTATTGCCCTTACTTGCCAAAACTGGAAGGAGTGTTTCATTTGCAGTTTGCTCCACTGTATGTGTGTGAATTTCCCTTAAGTGTTCCTTTCCTCCATCATAAGGTTTGTTTTGAACCCCGTTTGCTGTAACAAGTGGGCCAGCTGACTTCCCTGGCAGACTTGCCTGTATATGGCAATGAGTTGCACTACTCTTGTTCTGCTTTGCCCAGTCTGCACTGGTACTTGCTTGCAACTGCTTTACATATGATTCCTTTGCATCAACGGACAATTTCCTTGCATTTGGTACTGAGTTTCTTGATGAGCAACTGGGTCCTCCCTTGGCATGCTTGGTTTGCTTGAATGATCAAACCCAGGGGTTGTCTTGCTGTTGGTCATGGTTGCTTGCATTTCAAAGGTGGTTGCCTGATTCTCTACTGTAGTTGCCTTCTGAGTTATACCCACCTGCGTGGTTCCTGACATTTTCATGCTTTGACCTCTTGCTTCATTCCTACTCATGTACTCAGCTCCCAGCTGATCCAAAACATCACATGTTACAACGGTTGGTTGATCTATGAAGGTCACCTTCCTTTGCTTCTTTGGTGGCTTTGGTGCGCGGCCTTTTGCTGCTGCTACAGCGACTTGATGCACAGGTCCGGCTGCTATGGCCATGTGACTTAAACTACAAACTTGTTGCATCAGTTTGATTCGTGTCTTCCGGGGCAGATATCTTCCAGTCTGAATTCAAATGTTTTCTTAAATTCCAGACTGTCAATCAGCTCTTTAAAAATCCGTTTCATTTCCCAACCAACAGGTAAACCATCTGACACATAGGCCACTTCCAGCCTCGGGATGTCGAGAGGGGTGCCCTCCTTTCTGACATCTAGCTTGACAAGATCCAACAACGAAAATGGTTCTGGGCTTTTAATCTCTTGACTGTTTTGTTTCCTCTTAATACAATACTGCATAGATGCACCCTCTTCGCTTTCGGAGTCGTTTTCAGCTGGCTCATGACTCCCATCCTTGGCCCGATCTTCATTAGTGCCACCACTATGACCTCTGCCAGTGGTCTGGTTACCAGACCCCCATTCCCGCCACCACCATCGCTGCCATCGTCGCCCTCCTTGTCCTCCTCATGTTTGTTCACGTCATCCTCCTATCATCTTCTTCTTCCCCATCTTCATCCTCCTTCTCATCTTCCGTCTCAAGGTCTCCAACATCTACCTCTGCTTCCTCCCATCATGTTTCTTCTTCCTCATACTGCTGGTCCTGGGCATCGTCGCCGCCACTATTGGTCTCTCCATGCATGTTCCCATCACCATCATCATCATCGCTGTCGGAGTCCCCTTCAGCACCGTCTGATTCTTCACTCTCGTATTCTTGGCCATCGTCTGTGTCACTCCCTGACTCGTAAGATTCTTCATCACTGGGAAGTGTGTGGGGGTCATTTCCACCGGCGTCGCGCCTTTCCCTTGAACGTGAACTGCTTGGACGAGAAACATTGTCAGTTGCTGGCACACTAGTTGTGCCGCCATCATCGTCAAGTTTCCCAATTCCCTGTACAAGCTTGCCCATTGAGTGTGATATTTCAGAACGTATTTCATGCACCATCCCGACAAGCTTCTTTTGTTTCTGCGCACACCAGAAGAGAGATAGAGAGGACATTGGGGTCACGTATATTAGAACAAGTACAAAAAGGGCAAGCAAAAAGAGGAATGTATAAGGCAACTCACGTTTGAGTCATATGAGTTGGGGAGCCTTGCTGCCACAAACTTTGTGACGTGATCAAGACTGCCAAATAAGCTTTCATCGGCAAAGCGAGCGAACTCGGTCTTGAGCTATAATTTGAAGTGTGAGAAAAATGCAAACAAAAAGAAAAATCCAGAAAAAAGGAAAGAACCCTTGTAAGTATGCAACTATCTCTATTCAAGCTATTTGTGAGTTGCCAAGCATTAAATGTATGGTTGCCTGAAATTATAAGTCTGTATTGCCTATGATTGGTTTAACAAAATAACAACACATGTTTTGCCTAGGGATAACACACATCTGGTGAGTTGCTTAGGAAAAAAATGTGGTTGCCTAGTTAATGATAGTGTGTTGCCGATAATTGCTTGGCAAGTTGCCTGACTTCTATATGACCTCCTTACAAAATTGAAATAAAACTAAAGTGACTGAATGATCATGTGCTTCACAAACATAAGAGGAAACTTACCCGCAACTTGCCAAACTCCCTCCGGCCCGTTTTGTCCTTCTTAATGACCTTGGAAATAAGATCAGAATCCCAAACCAACACTCTTGGAACCGTGCTTGCGATCGGTTCATCCACATCCAATGAGTCCAGATATAACAGCTACATGAGGCAAATCAAACACAAAATGGAAAGAATGAGTAGATGAACAACAAGAGCAGGAAGATGAAAAACTATGGAAAAAAGGACAAAGAGCAAGATAGACTTGCAACTAAATGCATGACGCAGCAGCAGACTGCGTTTTTATCACCTGCTCCCGCGAATGCCAATTTTAATTGATCAACTACAAACTGGCATACATTCGTCTCCGTTATCGCATCCACATGCATCACAGCAGGAAAACACCGTGGGGATATGTTCAAACTTGTGGTAGGAGCAAGGAAACAGGAGAAGGCAACTGCCAACCAAGCACGCAGGAAATTGTTATCTGCTGCCCCAGCCATATCCTTGATCATTTTGCACCAACATGTTAGTGTTGATCATTTTGCACCAAGATGTTAGTGTTGGTGAGCCTTTCGTATTGCTCTTCAAGATTTTGTACATTTTGGATGTGTAATCTGCTCTATTCTCGTAGCAAACCTTCCTCCCCCTGTTTGGCAGACCCCATATCCTGTGAACACTTGCTGCATCTACTGGAATCTTGCCCTTCTCTGGGATGACAAGTTGGGAAATTTCGGGGTCATAATGCTTCATAACCCACTGACTTAAGTCTCCTGGCATGCTACATGTTGCAATCTGCAACAGACCTCCAAACTCAATTCGAATTACCTCGTCCTTCTGAAATTGCACTAAATCTTTGTTTAGTTTGAACAACCTTGCTGGTGATGCCCTGTTCCTGCGACCCTACAAGTGTGTAAAAATGGGCTAAGTTAAACTCTGTATGACAGAAATTAGCAAGTATCAATATTGTTTCCATGATGATGCGATGTTTCTCCTATACATAATACCATCATTTCTTCTTACAACTTCAACATGCTCAAAATTGTTAGTGGCCTTGCTTACGCACGATTTAACAGCCAAAAACCATACCTAGAATTGCTAAAAAATAACACATTCATCTCGCAACTTCTAAAAAGAACGCACAAAATCCATATTGCCTTGACTGTGATGAATGAATACCTCATTTCCGCATGTTTTTCGGCGTTTTGGCTGTGATTCACCCTCCTCTGTGACCTCCTTGCCTTCTGACTCATCATCTTGTGCACTGCCATTGCTGTCTATGTCTGACGGGCGACTCCCACGACAAATTATTCCTTTAGTGCGCATACGCTTGTAGCCAATTATATTTGGGTTTTGTTGCTGTAGTGAGTGTGCCTGCATTGGGGGGGGAAATTTGTTCATCTGTTTCGCATTGGAAAAGGTCACGGAACTCGAACGTGGCAAACATGACAGACACTCCACCGTGCCACGCTCAGAACTCTTACCTCTGCTCCTCGTACACCCTCTTGGTTTGCTTGTAAACCCTGACCATCACTTTCCTTCCTTGCCTCGGACATTTTGGACACTGCAAACATATAATATAGTATTTTCAGGTTGCTGATAAAAAAAGGACTTCACTACTTGTAACACTGTAGGTTGCTTATAACACATGAAAAAGTACATTTCCTAGAGCTCGCTGATGAACCATTAAAGCAACACAAACTTGATTTAGGCAACAAAAACAAACTTACACAGGTGCTGATTAGGCAACTTTGGTTCAGGCTAACGAACAACTTCTATGCTGATTTGTGGCAAGTTACTAGAAAAAAAGGGCCTGACAAAAATCTAGAAAAACAAGTCCAACAAATTCTGTTTCGAACGCCGCCCCAACAATCTGTAAATTTCAGCAAACTACACCATCATTGATAAGACATCTTATATATTAAGAAAAGTTTGGGCATCTTAAAGCTTGTAATCCTCTTATACAATTGGCAATTTTGCAGTTTGAAAAAATTGTGATGGAAATATACAACACAGTAAATAGATGTCCATAACAGATACATGTAGAAAACAACAAACAAAAACACTTGTCAAAACACAGCTATGAATTATTATCATGAGTATAACGGGGAGACACGGTCCAGGGAGCACCATGTGTGGTGCCAAACACAAGGCTAAACAAAAAGCAAGTATTTCGTGAAGTGGTCAGTTGTAGTCTGATACTTTAGCATATGTGTTGCAAATGGCGACCGCTATCGACGCTATTCAATGAAAACTAAACTAAACAAACTCCTTTTAAAGTTTCGGCAACTCGTAAAGCCACAATCAGGCAACTCATGCACAAAGTCGAAGCAACTCGGTTAACAACCCCAGTACAGGTAGTTCAGACATCTCTAACAAAGTTTTGGCAACTTAATCAACACTTAACAGGCAACTTGTATACAATGTCAAATCAACTCAGTGAACGCCCCAACGCCTGGTAGTTCAAACAGCTCTAAATTTGCCAACTCATAAAGCCACAATCAGGAAACTCATGCACAAAATCGAAGCAACTCCATAAGCTGTTCAAAGCAACTCTTCAGACAGTTCTATTTCGCCACCTCAAAATAGCCTCAATCAGGCAACTCTAGCGCAAAAATCTAAGCAACTTCTCAAAAAAATCCTAAACGAAGTTCACCAAACATCTGCCAGAAGCAAATGCCCATCTTAGACCAAACAGATCTGCACGAGGACTGACAGCACGCCACCAAATCCCTCACGGCATGACCCCGAGATTCCCCACCACGAGGCACCACGATTCATCCCTAATTGAAGCAAAAACCACTACAACCTATGGGCGCGTGATTAAATCCACCTCCATGTTCGCATGAATCCCCGCTAAATCCAAACCCTACGCAACCGAGCACACGAAGAAAAGCAGAGAGAACGGCGGCGATGGGTGCATACCTCAGGATTCCAGAATCATCCAGAACACTAGGCCACCGGACACGCAGCGCCGTCTGCGACCTTCAGCACGCACCCTTTTGGCCCCTGGGCGTGACGAGATTGAACCCATTCCGCCTTATTCTCCGGGGGCCGCGTGCACCTACGCACACTCGCGGGGCTCTGTCGCTCAAACACTGCTGGCGTGCACGCCCTCCGCTCTCCGGCAGCCGTCGGCGGCGTCGGCGGCTTGGGGGCCGCAGTTGAACTGCGGCTTGGGGGGCTTGGCGTCGAGGAGGGAGGGAGAGAAGGGGAGAGAATGGGGCGGATTGGGAGGATTGGGGCGGTGGCAGTTTCGAACAGTGAGCGAACGGACGGGGCGCGTGGGTAGTGGTGGGCCTCCAGGTGAATACGTGTCCGCGGGGGGAGGACGAACCGTTCGTCCCGACCAAGAATACCCGGGTTCGATCGCGCTGATCAGACGGTGCTAAAAGGTGAGTGCTGAAACGTGACAACCAGCACTCAGTTGCTTTTTAGCATTCAGGGTTAATTATTTTCTGGATTTATTCTTATTCAGGAAATTTCAAAAAATAATGCTAACTTCAGAAATTCATAGAAATTCAACCGTAACTCCAAATGAAATAAATTATATATGAAAAATGATCAGAAAAATCCAATCTATCCATCTGTACCATTTTCATGCATGTTAGAACAACTTATAGCTGCTGTTTAGCACAAATCATATAATGGCATTTAAACTTTCACATATGGAGTTTGGATTTGAACTTAGGATTCAAACCAACTTCATTTAACTTTGTTGCTAGTTGCATTAGCTCAAAACACCAGCATGTTGCCATGTCATGATCATGCATCATAATGTCGCATTGCATTGATTGTGTTTCCTCTCTCTTGCCGGTAATTGTTCCCTCTCAGTAGACGACGTACCGATGATGAGTTCGATGACACCGATGAAGAGCTATACTATCTTTAGAAGTGCCAGGCAAGCAAAACCCCCTTGTTCATTCCGATACAATCCCACTCTCTCTATCCTGATCTCTTTTACTGCATTAGGACAACAACGATACATCTGTTACTTGCTGCGGTAGTTGAACCCCCTTATCCTCTGCATGACCTGTCATTGCCACAGTAAATAGATGAAACCTACTAGCATAAGTAGGAGTTGTTTAAGCCCTGATGTGCCTACTCATTCATGCTTGTTTGTCATGCCTGCTATGCTTAGAGTTGTGTCAGGTCTGATTCATCGGGGATGAATCAGAGGTGTGTGAACATGTCCTACTGTTGAGAGCTAAGTGTGTGAACACGATCTGGTAAAGGTAGCGGTGAGAGGCCATGTAGGAGTACATGGTGGGTTGTCTCATTGAAACCGTCCTCAGGAATTGAGTTCTGTGTTTGTGATCCATGAACAGCTACTACCACACATTGGTTTCCGGTAACTCGGCCCCACTTGGCTTATTAATCAACTTGATCTCTGTCCAGGAGTCGCAACTAGTTTCTAGTGTTTGTAGGTAGTGTTAGTAGTCTACCAAGTGGCACCCGGTACAGGTGGGCTTGGGACAGACTAGGCACCGTGGCACGGTGTACCAAGCATAGATCCACCCGTCGAGGTGGGCTTGGGAACCCTGCACACATCGTTTGGGGCCGTGAGCGACACCCCGGCCGGTTATCCTTGCGGATGGAACCCGAATAGGCGATAAACCTGGACTAGAGACTTGTGGGGTTAGTCAGGTCGTGGCCGACTCCCTCGCCAAGCTTCCGCTTGAAGGTTGCCGAGATGCATGACGTGTACATGGCGGTAAGTGGCGAGAGCGTGTGTGAAGAAGTACACCCCTGTAGGGTTAATATGATCTATTCGAATAGCCGGGTCCGCGGTAAAGGACTTCTGGGTTGCCTGTACAGTTCATACATAACTTGAAGTGGATACTCTAAAATGCGCAAGATAAGGATGAGTGCTATGGATGGCGTTCTCGTACTGAGACGGGAGCGGATCCATAGTGGTGTATTGATGTGGTGAATATGTGGACTCGTGTGCGCCACCTCAAAATAGTTACTCGCAGTCGTAGTTCAGGATAGCCACCGAGTCAAAGCTGGCTTGCTGTAGTTAAACCCCACCATTCCTTTGTTGATAATGATGCATATGTAGTTAGTTCTGATGTAAGTCTTGCTGGGTACATTTGTACTCACGTTTGCCTATTTTATGTTTTTGCAGAGAGACTTCAGTCTCACTAGTAGTTCCGTGTGGACTTCGACGTTTAGCTTGTTACCTCAGCTACGATCTTGTGCCCTTGGCAGGATCTGGTAGTTAGTCAGGCTTCTCAGCCTGTTTCATTTGTAGATGTCTGTACTCAGACAAGTTAAGCTTCCGCTTGTGCTTGACTTGTGTGCTCTGAATGTTGGTTCATGAGACCCATGTTTGTAATATCTCGCTCCTTGGAGCCTATTGAATAAAATACTTGAGTTGTAGAGTCATGTTGTGATGCCATGTTGTATTTGCACATATCGAGCATATTGTGTGTATGTTATTGAAATGCTTGGTATGTGTGGGATCTGACTATCTAGTTGTTTATCCTTAGTAGCCTCTCTTACCGGGAAATGTCTCCTAGTGCTTCCACTGAGCCATGGTAGCTTGCTACTGCTTCGGAACACTTAGACTGGCCGGCATGTGTCCTTCTTCGTTCCTGTGTCTGTCCCTTCGGGGAAATGTCACGCAATGAATACCGGAGTCCTGTTAGCCCGCTACAGCCCGATTCACCGGAGTCCTGCTAGCCCAATGCTACAGCCTAGATTCACTCGCTGATGACCGACACGTTCGATGCTGGGTCATGGATGCCTGTCCCTGTAAGTTTGTGCCATTTTGGGTTTACGACTAGCCATGTCAGCCCGGGCTCCTTATCATATGGATGCTAGTGACACAATCATATACGTGTGCCAAAAGGCGCAAATGGTCCCGGGCGAAGGTAAGGCGACACCCGTGGGGATACCGTGCGTGAGGCCGCAAAGTGATATGAGGTGTTACATGCTAGATCGATGTGGCATTGGGACGGGGTCCTGACAAAGGGGCATCCGAGGTGGGCACAACCCACCAAGGCGAGCCTGGGCCTCCTGGCACGCCGTGGTGGGTTGTGCTCCCCTCGGAGCACCCCCCATGCACTTGTCCGACCCACTGGATGTCTTCTGGTCCAAAAAAATCCACAAAAAGTTTCACTGCGTTTGGACTCCGTATGGTATTGATTTCCTGCAATGTAAAAACATGCAAAAAAAACAGCAACTGGCACTTGGCACTATGTCAATAGGTTAGTACCAAAAAATGATATAAAATGACTATAAAATGATTGTAAAACATCCAAGAATGATAATATAACAGCATGGAACAATCACAAATTATAGATATGTTGGAGACGTATCAACGACTTCCACACTGGCACTAGGTGCAGCTGCTCCAGCTCTCACCTGCGTTGCTGCTGCTGCTCGGGCTCTTGCTTGCATTGCGGCTCTGTTCTTGCTGTCGGTCGCACTACTGCACTGCTCTTGCTTCCATTCATGCTGCTGCTCTACTTTGCTATTGCTATCGGTCGCGCTGCTGCTCCGCTCTTGCTCTCATTCGTGTTGCTCTCTACTCTTGCTCTCGCTCGCGCTGCTGCTACTGTTGCACGACCTTCGGCAGCTACAGGAGTTACTGCTTTAACACTCGCTTGCCGTGTTGCTGCATGACTTGCTCTCTGCTAGTGCATTCCCTGCTCTAGCGGCTGCTGATCTAGATCACTGCTTCTTTGCTACTAGTGCTCGAATGCCCTAAACATCTATTGCAATGCTATGCTACTAGTTCAATCAGTTTCAACAGTAAAATTCAATTTCGACTGTAAAGTTCAGTTTTTTCAGTTAAATTCAGAGTGAACAGTATTTACAACATCTATCAGAGCGGCCGTGGCGCGGCTGATGCGTTTTACATCTAGCACTTTTTGGTGATGTATTTTAGATCATCTATTGCAGATGATATTAGAGTCCCACATCAGATTAACATTGTCTATCTTGTCCTGCTTCAGCCTCGCCGCCGTACACCTCATCGGAGCTGCTCCAACAACGGAACCTTCCATCACAGCGGAGCAGTACCCTCAGTGCCGTTTCCAGAGGCCTCATATCTTCTTCCCCACCTCCGACTGTCACACCAGCATCGCCATCCTCCACATCCAACCCAATGATGCTGAGGTCGACAAGACTATGCCAAAGATAGTGTACACACGTCGCATCACTTTGTTACTCTGCATTCATGTCGACCCCTCAGGGATCCTTCGCTATGGAACTACTATGGTACTACTATTCGTGCATTTGGTTAGAAGGAGTGGAGCAAAGCAAAACCGGAGGATTTTTTTCCTTTGGTGTCTCTTTCAAAGAAAAAACATTGGAATTTTAATATCCACTTGGACGTCCTTTTCACATTAATATGCATGAAGAACAGGCCTAATTGCATTACTGGCATAATAAGATTCTTATTTTTTCAATTTTATGTGGTTTGACTTTAATTTGACCATGTTTCTCCATTCCTGTGTTCTTCCAATTCATGTGAACCAAACAACCAGGTTGAGAGAAATCCTATGTTTCCAAATGCTCTGTTTTGCAGATGCATTCCTATCCTATTCCTGTGTTTTTCCTGTCCCTATGTTTATAGAATTCTCCTATTCTCAGGAGCCCTTACAGATTTACTTCACTTTCAGATAGGCGTCAAAGAAAACTCTGTGTGTTATGTACTGCTCCTGCCGTGTCATCATCCACCCCACCTGAGGTGCACCATTGATGGAAGCGTTCACTATAGCAAAGATTCTCCCTGCAGACTTTCTTTTACCGCCTCAGATCATCTTCCCTATTGCCGGCAGCCACGCCAACTGCATTACCATCATCGACCGAGCAGATGAACCCGAGGACTACATAGTTCTGGAAGAGAGGTCGCACTCTTTCGTGTTTGCTTACGTTATACATCGGTTATTATTACCTGCTACTTTATTGTTCAAACTTGAGTTTTAAAATGCCCGTGGGGCACATATGGAGGCATCAACGAATAGTATTTGTTTACTATATAGTTAATCTGGGGTCTTCTATGTGGTTCATGTTGGGTGGGCAACAAACACTAGATGATCCATTGTCTATCTTTTTAAACTGAAGCTATAATCTACCTGCTATCGTTAGTTTTGGATCTATCCACTTGTTTGCTACCACCAGTCTTGATTTATGCATGCACCCCTTAGGCCTTACATAATCTAACTATGTTTTTTATTATGTATGTCAGTTATTGTACACAATCGTGCTGAACATGTACAGAAAAAGAGAAGACTGTTGCGTGGGAACATAATGTCATGCAGATGCCGCTCCAAGGTGGGCGAAGTGCCCCCCTCCCGCCATTCCAGATTGTATTCCATAGGAAGATAACTGTTCAGACGGGGATTCAGAGGGAGCCAACCACTCCTATTTACCACCTGAGGTGTTTGCTCTAACCTTGCATGCTGATGTTGGTCATATCATGCATATGGCGCCTCACATTGCTTACATTATACATCTTATATGTCATCAACTTAGTTTAGATTAGCTTTGTGTGAATGCTACCTGTTTGGTTTCTATATCATAGTCCCACCTGCTTAGTTTAGATTTCAACAAGTGACTACATACGGAGCAAAATCAGTGAATCTACACTCTAAAATATGTCTATATACATCCGTATGTGGTAGTCCATTTGAAATCTCTAAAAAGACAAATATTTAGGAACAGAGGGAGTATATGGGAATTATGCAATGCATGTTCTTTAGCCAGGCATCATATACGTGAATCATGCAATGCCATCTTGTTTAGCCAGTCATCGGATATGTGAATTGTATCATGCCATTATTTTTTTCATAATGAGCCCCATTTGTCAACAATGTTTATACATTCGTTTACTCTTCCTGTGCATCAACCATTTGAGTCAGTTATGGGAAAATCTGGAGTGAAAACAAGGTCTTCTAAGTAGTCAGTGCTACCTGTTGATGCAGATTTCTTACTGGTTACAGATAGCTCCTCAGAGGAGGATTCAGAGACAGATGACCAGTCATATCCCCCCCCACCGAGGTGCATGCTCTAACTTGGCAGGGTTATATTGCTCATATCATGCATATGGTGTCTTGCATTGCCATGCTATCTGCTTAGATTAGACATGCTTTGTGTGAATGCCTCCTGTTTACTTTCTATATCAGATAGTGAATTATGCGATGCCATGTTTTTCAGCCAGTTATCATATATGTGAATTATGCACCGCCAGGTAGCCAGGCATGATATATCTGAATTATCTCATGCCATCTTTTTTTTCATTACGCATTCCAATTTGTCGACAATCTATGTATATTGAACTACTCTTCATGTGTCTCACCCATTTGAGCCGGTTATGGAAAAATATGGAGTGAAAACAAGGTCTTCAGAGCAGGCAATGGTACCTGTTGAAGCATATATCTCGATGGTTACAGGGAGCTCCTCAGAGGAGGCTTCAGAGACAGATGACCAGTTCTATATCCCACCTGAGGTGTATGCTCTAAGTTGTAATGTTTATATTTCTCATATCATGCATATGGTGTCTTGCATTGCTTAGGTTAGACATCATATGCACAATATTGAATTCCATCTGCTTAGTTTAGAGATCATACATGCGAGTGCCAGCTGCTTAGTATATGAATCAATTATGTCAATTATATCATGCCATCCTGTATACTTAGACAACATGTATGTGAATTATTTCATCCCAACCTATTTTAGAAAGACATCATATAGTTTTTTCATGTCATCCTGTTTAGATACTCATCATATGTTGAATTATGCCATTATATCCTATTAAGTTATCCATCATATATCTGAAACTGTGTCATGCTATCCTGCTTAGTTAGGCATCATATATATGAAATTGTGTCATGCTATCCTGTTTGGTTAGACAACATATATTTGAATTACCACATCTGTCTATCATAGAATGTCTGTACGTTCAATTTATTTTCTTGTTTATCAGCCATTTGAATTGGAGGGGATGATGGTAGTATCTAAGGGAGAAAAAGCCCGTTCTTCACAAAAGACAGTGCTACCCATTGATGCAGATAGAACCATGGTTGTACTGGCCCAAAAACTAGCCCCACCACACATAATCGAGACTCTTCCAGATTACACACTTATACCGTTGGACAAAGAACCAGCTACAACCCATCTAACCCCAACCCCAGTGGATAGTAACCGACTTCTAGTTGACAAAGCACCATGTCCACCACAGAGTACCCCCACACGAGCAGTTTGTAAAGCAACTGCAGTGCCCAAAGCATGAAGACCACCATAGCAAACCCAAACTCCATGTTTAAAGCAGAAGAGCAACTGTTCTCAGGTCAGATTCCATAGCTATGGTCCATACTCCTTTGTTGTTGCATCACTGTATTTACTCATACCAACTACTTTCGAATTTGAAGGATCCAATTGAAACTCCAATGGCGCAACATGTATGTTTTAAACCTATTTCTTTAACTAGATTGCTATTCTAACTTATTACTCTATGTTGATTTCAGTTTCAGTTGTATAAATAGTTATGTTCTCATGTGATGCACATTACAAGTGTTGCCAATGCTGTGTAGTTTCTCACACTTATATTCTGTCTATGCTGCTGTGTCTTAAAAATATATGAGTTGAACTATGTCTCTATCTTGATTTGGTAACATAAACTAGAATGATATGGACAATACAGTGACCATAGTACATAGATATATGTTTGTTTCATGATGTTATCCTGTCCACCTTACTACTGAACCGGTTTACCAAAATGAGTTATCTATACTACAAGCTAAACCTGTGATGTGTTTGCTTGTTTCTCTTGTAGTATGCGAACAAAATATTGGAGAAGAGCACCCCACTACGCAATGGTAGAGAAAATAATGCAGATAAGGTTCAAGCTAGTGAGTCAGCCTTGTTGGTCTCCAAGAAAGGTGATAAAAACGATCTTGTAGACAGTGAGAAAAACCCACAGTCCTGCGTTGATGTAGTGTTTGAGTTACTGGCCAGTACTGCTAGCACAAGCTCTTTGAACTCGCTGCCTATATCACTTCGGATTCGTCAGTCTCAGCTACAAGCTAAAAGGCATCAGTCAACTGTGCTGCGACAAGAAGCCAAAGGACTGAGGAAGTCCCTACATAATTCAGATGCATATTTCTTGTGCAACAGCAAGCGATGGAGGATTTAGCGCCAAACAAGAGAAAGTTAATAAGCTTGCTAAGCATCTTGCCAACATTATGCGTACCCAGGATATTGTTTTTTGAGCTCTTCTGAAGTGGTTTCAGTTCTGGACTTGTTTTGCTGCGGTGTTTATTTGCACTGGTCGCCAACTTTGACAACCACTGTATGTGATATGCTACTTTGTTCCCTATATTTGCACTGGTGGCAAACTTTGATGCCAAGTGGATGTAATATGTGTAATAAGCGAGATAGCCTAGTGTAAGTTACTTGCTTATTTATTTCTTTGTGGTCTTGTTTATTTATTTGCTTGTAGCCAGTGCAGTTCTTTTTCCGCTGTTTGTTAGCGGCCGCAATAACCTATTTTTTAAAACTAGGCCACAATAACCATGGGCTACATATTTACTGTAATGACCCTGGGCCTCCTACGGGCCATAGAAACTATGGGCCTTCTACGGGGAGTAGCATCAATGGGCCTTCTTCGGGCCGTATGATCGATTGGCCAAACATGGGTAAATAACGGACCGCATTATGGGCCGTAAACGGGCTAGAGTTGGAATCGTCCATTCATGGGGCGACCATAAGGGGCCATCGTTAATTGGCCATATTTGATGAAATTATGAAAGCGGCCCAACAGATTAACGGGCCACGAATGGGCCAACTATAACCACAGGCTGAATTTGGCCCACAAGCAGAAAAGGCCAGTAACAGGCCGTAAGTAACCGAATGCTGGAAATGAACCCAAGAATAACTGGGCCCTGAGAAGGCCAAAAGATAAAATGGGCTTGAAATGGCCCTATGGAATAAAGGGCCATTAATGGGTATAAAGCGATATACTGTTCATTACGGGCCAGTTTCACCATGGGCCATTAATGGGCCAGGAGTTCCAAAGTGCCTCATATGGGACAAAAGACATCATGAGTCATACATGGGCCGGAAGATAGAACGGGCTAGAATCATATTGGATGGCCTAGATGACGTTACTGGGCCTAATTCAGATAGGCCGTAACGGGCCCAGGGTTAGTGATGTCTACTACACAACCTTCTTCTTGTAGACATTGTTGGGCCTGCAAGTGCACAGGTTTGTAGGACAGTAGCAAATTTCCCTCAAGTGGATGACCTAAGGTTTATCAATCCGTGGGAGGCGTAGGATGAAGATGGTCTCTCTCAAACAACCCTGCAACCAAATAACAAAGAGTCTCTTGTGTCCCCAACACACCCTATAAAATGGTAATTGTATAGCTGCACTAGTTCGGTGAAGAGATGGTGATACAAGTGCAATATGGATAGTAGATATAGGTTTTTATAATCTGAAAATATAAAAACAGCAAGGTAAGTAATGACAAAAGTGAGAGTGAACGTATTGCAATGGTAGGAAACAAGGCATAGGGTTCATACTTTCACTAGTGCAAGTTCTCTCAAGAATAATAACATAGATAGATCATATAACAATCCCTCAACATGCAACAAAGAGTCACTCCAAAGCCACTAATAGCGGAGAACAAACAAAGAGATTATGGTAGGGTATGAAACCACCTCAAAGTTATTCTCTCGGATCGATCTATTCAGGAGTTCATACTAGAATAACACCTTAAGACACAAATCAACCAAAACCCTAATGTCACCTAGATACTCCATTGTCACCTCAAGTATCCGTGCACATGATTATACGATATGCATCACACAATCTCAGATTCATCTATTCAACCAACACAAAGTACTTCAAAGAGTGCCCCAAAGTTTCTATCGGAGAGTCAAGATGAAAATGTGTGCCAACCCCTATGCATAGGTTCATGGGCGGAACCCGCAAGTTGATCACCAAAACATACATGAAGTGGATCATGTGATATCCCATTGTCACAACAGATAAACACGGCAAGACATACATCAAGTGTTCTCAAATCCTTAAAGACTCAATCTGATAAGATAACTTCAAGAGGAAAACTCAATTCATCACAAGAGAGTAGAGGGGGAGAAACATCATAAGATCCAACTATAATAGCAAAGCTCGCGATACATCAAGATCGTGCCATAGAGAGAACACGAGACAGAGAGAGAGATCAAACACATAGCTACTGGTACATACCCTCAGCCCCGAGGGTGAACTACTCCCTCCTCGTCATGGATAGCGTCGGGATGATGAAGATGGCCACTGGTGATGGGTTCCCCCTCCGGCAGGGTGCCGGAACGGGCTCCCGAGGGGTTTTTGGTGGCTACAGAGGCTTGCGGCGGCAGAACTCCTCATCTATCTTCTATTTTGATGTTTTTAGGGTACGTTGACTTATATAGGTGAAAGAAGTCGGTCGGGGGAGCCTTAAGGGGCCCAGGAGACAGGGGGCGCGCCCAGAGGGGGTGGGCACGCCCTCCTATCTCCTGGCTTCCTCGAGCCTTCCCTTGCTTGAACTCCAAGTCTCCCGGGTCATATCCTTTCCAAAAATCACGCTCCCGAAGGTTTCTTTCCGTTTGGACTCCGTTTGATATTCCTTTTCTTTGAAATACTGAAAGAGGCAATAGAACATCAATATGGGCTGGGCCTCCAGTTAATAGGTTAGTCCCAAAAGTAATATAAAAGTGTATAATAAAGCCCGTAATCATTCAAAACAGATAATAAAATAGCATGGATGCTTCATAAATTATAGATACGTTGGAGACGTATCAGCATCCCCAAGCTTAATTCCTACTTGTCCTCGAGTAGGTAAATGATAAAAGAAAGAATTTATGAAGTGTGAATGCTAGAAGGTGCACAAGTTTGGTCAATGATAATTTCAGTCACCTTTTCTAGCATGATTATTTGTCATAACAGTAGTTCATCTCATAAAACTTCTCACGATCAAGTAACAAGCAATTCACATGTTAAAGCATAGACCAAAAACTAGCAAACTTCATTCTCAGTCATCAAACAATTGCAATTCATCTTATTTTCAGGAAGAGTCTATGTCAGAGCTTTGATTTAGCAAACTTCACATACTCAACTATCATATAGTCTTCCAAAATTGCTAACACTCAGGCAATACTAATGGTGATGGAGTTTCAATCAGACACTAAGAAAGATAGGGTCTTATAGTGTTGCCTCCCAATCTATTCACCTTCGGGTGATGTCAACAATAATAGTTCATGCTAACTTACATCCAATTGGATATATATATCAGGATCTTCCCGACATGAGGTGCTTGCCAAAGGATAAAATGAAAAAGGGAAAGGTGAAGTTCACCTTGACTCTTGCACAAAGTAAAAGACATAAAGTAAAAGATAGGCCCTTCTCAGAGGTAAGCAGAGGTTGTCATGCGCTTTTATGGTTGGATGCACAAAATCTTAATGCGAAAGGACGTCATTTTATATTGCCACTTGTATATGGACTTTTATTATGCAGTCCGTCGCTTTTATTGCTTCCATAACAAGATCATATAAAGCTTATTTTCTTCACACTAATAGATCATACATATTTAGAGAGCAATTTTTATTGCTTGCACCGATGACAACTTACTTGAAGGATCTTACTCAATCCATAGGTAGGTATAGTGGACTCTCATGGCAAAACTGGGTTTAAGGATATTTGGAAGCACAAGTAGTATCTCTACTTGGTGCAAGGAATTTGGCTAGCATGAGGGGGAAAGGCAAGCTCAACATGTTTGAATGATCCATGACAATATACTTTAACTGAGATGTGAGAAAACATAACCCATTATGTTGTCTTCCTTGTCCAACATCAACTCTTTAGCATGTCATACTTATTGAGTGCTCACAATTATAAAAGATGTCTAGGATAGTATATTTATATGTGAAATCTCTCTTCCTTCAATATTCTTTCATGAATTGTTCAAATGACCAATACAATGCTTGCTAACCTTCAATAAATTTACAACCTCTCCTTCTTAGGTGTGAAGTCATTACTCTCCACGGGATAAGCAAATGAAACATATCTAATTTCAGATTTATGACATTCAACTCATTCAACCATTTACTCATAGGATATAAGTGAAGCACACGAGTAAATGACAAACTACTCCAAAAAGATATATGTGAAGATCAATGAGTAGCTAAATAATTATGTAGCTATATGGAGACTCTCTCTCATTTAAGAATTTCAGATCTTAAGTACCTTATTTAAAAAGCAAACAAAACAAAAATAAAATGTCATTGCAAGGATAGCACAACTCATGTGAAGAAGCAAAAACTTAGGTTCAACCAATACTAACCGATAGTTGTTGAAGAAGAAAGGTGGGATGCCTAACGGGGCACCCCCAAGCTTAGATGCTTGAGACTTCTTGAAATATTATCTTGGGGTGCCTTGTGCACCCCCAAGCTTGAACTTTTGTGTCTCCTTAATTCCTCTCATATCATGGTTTCTCTTTTTATCAAAAGCTTCGTCCACACCAAACTCAACAAGAACTCGTGAGATAGGTTAGTATAAACCAATGCAAAACCTTATCATTTTCTACTATAACAAATTACTAAAATTACTATTCAACAATGCATACTAAATTCCTCTGCATATTTAATACTCCTATCCTCAAATAGAATCTCAAGCAAACATATGCAAACAATGCAAACATAATAGCAATCTGTCAAAACAGTATAGTCTGTAAAGAATGCAAGAGTATCAATACTTCCCTAACTCCAAAAACTATGAGAAAAATAATACGCTGTAGAAGATTTATCAGAGCTCAATATGCAAAAAGTTTCAACATTATACCATTCTCTGACTTTTCTAGGGAATTTTTGCAACAGCGGTAAACTATCTGTTTTCAAACAGCAACATGTATACTAGCAAAATAAGCATGGCAAAGGCTATCCGTGACATTTTTATTGAAAATAAAGATGCAAAACATTATTCTAAATAACATCACGCGAATACTAACAAAACAAAATGACGCTCCAAGCAAAACACATATCATGTGGTGAATAAAAATATAGCTCCAAGTATAGTTACCGATGAACGAAGACGAAAGAGGGGATGCCATCCGGGGCATCCCCAAGCTTAGGCTCTTGGTTGTCCTTGAATATTACCTTGGGGTGCCTTGGGCATCCCCAAGCTTAGGCTCTTGCCACTCCTTATTCCATAGTCCATCGCATCTTCACCCAAAACTTGTAAACTTCACAACACAAAACTCAACAGAAAACTCGTAAGCTCCGTTAGTATAAGAAAATAAAACCACCACTTAGGTACTAAAATGAACTCATTCTAAATTCATATTTGTGTAATGTATACTGTATTCTAACTTCTCTATGGTTCATACCACTTAATACTAGCCATAGATTCATCAAAATAAGCAAACAACACATAGAAAATAGAATTTGTCAAAAAGAGAACAGTCTGTAGTAATCTGTATCAAACGTATACTTATGGAACTCCAAAAATTCTACCAAATTAGGAAGTCCTAAGCAATTTGTGTACCAATCCAGAGCAAAATGAATCAGATCAGAAGCACGTTTGTGTGAGTTATCAGAACTAATTTACTGGGTGCAAAAGTTTCTGATTTTCAGCAGGATCAACACAACTATCACTGTAAGCTATCCTAAAGTTCTTACTTGGCACTTTACTGAAATAAAAGCTATAAAACATGATTATTACAGTAGCATAATAATGTGTACACACAAAAACAGTAAGGATAAATATTGGGTTGTCTCCCAACAAGTGCTTTTCTTTAATGCCTTTTAGCTAGGCATGCTGATGACAATGATGCTCACATAAAAGATAAGAATTGAAACATAATGGGAGCACCATGAAGCATGTGACTAGCACATTTAAGCCTAACCCACCTCCTATGCATAGAGATTTTGTGAGCAAACAACTTATGGGAAAAAGGATCAACTAGCATAGGAAGGCAAAACAAGCATAACTTCAAGATTTTTAACACATAGAGAGGAAACTTGATATTATTGCAATTCCTACAAGCATATGTTCCTCCGTCATAATAATTTTCAGTAGCATCATGAATGAATTCAACAATATAATCAGAAAATAAACCATTCTTTTCATGATCTACAAGCATAGAAAATTTACTACTCTCCACATAAGCAAATTTCTTCTCATGAATAGTAGTAGGAGCAAACTTAACAAAATAATTATCATGTGAGGCATAATCCAATTGAAAACTAAAACCATGATGACAAGTTTCATGGTTATCATTATTCCTAATAGCATACAAGTCATCACAATAATCATCATAGATAGCAACTTTGTTCTCATAATCAATTGGAACCTCTTACGAAATAGTGGAATCATCACTAAATAAAGTTGACACTCTTCCAAATCCACTTTCGTAAATGTTATAAGAATCAACATCCTCCAAAATAGTGGGATCATTACTTTCTAAAGTTGACACTCTTCCAAACCCACTTTCATCAATATAATCATCATAAATAGGAGGCATGTTTTCACAAAATAAATATTCTCATCAAAACTTGGGGGACAAAAAAATCATACTCATCAAACATAGCTTCCCCAAGCTTGTGGCTTTGCATATCATTAGCATCATGGATATTCAAGGAATTCATACTAACAACATTGCAATCATGCTCATCATACAAAGATTTAATACCAAACATTTTATAGACTTCTTCTTCTAGCACTTGAGCACAATTGTCCTTTTCATCATTGAGGGAGTCCAGGACTAGGGGGTGTCCAGATAGCCAGACTATCATCATCGGCCGGACTCCAACACTATGAAGATACAAGATTGAAGACTTCGTCCCATGTCCGGATGGGACTTTCCTTGGCGTGGAAGGCAAGCTTGGCGATACGGATATGTAGATCTCCTACCATTGTAACCGACTCTGTGTAACCCTAGCCCTCTCTGGTGTCTATATAAACCGGAGGGTTTTAGTCCGTAGGACAACACAACCATTACAACAATCATACCATAGGCTAGCTTCTAGGGTTTAGCCTCCTTGATCTCGTGGTAGATCCACTCTTGTACTACCCATATCATCAATATCCATCAAGCAGGAGTAGGGTTTTACCTCCATCGAAAGGGCCCGAACCTGGGTAAAAACATCGTGTCCCTTGTCTCCTGTTACCATCCGCCTAGACGCACAGTTCAGGACCCCCTACCCGAGATCCGCCAGTTTTGACACCGACATTGGTGCTTTCATTGAGAGTTCCTCTATGTCGTCACCGATAGGCTTGATGGCTTCTTCAATCAACAATGACGCAGTCCAGGGTGAGACTTTTCTCCCCGGATAGATCTTCGTATTCGGCGGCTTCGCACTGCG
This sequence comes from Triticum aestivum, assembly GCF_018294505.1. Classification (NCBI taxonomy): domain Eukaryota; kingdom Viridiplantae; phylum Streptophyta; class Magnoliopsida; order Poales; family Poaceae; genus Triticum; species Triticum aestivum. The sequence continues at coordinate 619,421,795 of NC_057798.1, forward strand.
GGCCGATTCACTTGGCCATCTGGAGCAGATCGAAAGCTACGCCCCTGGCCATCAGGTCAGATTTGGAAGCCTAAACTTCACGGCGGACATCCGCGGAGACTTGATCTTCGATGGATCCGAGCCGCAGCCGAGCGTGCCGCACTGTCACGATGGGCATGATCTAACTCTACCGCCGGACAGTACCTTGGAGGCCGCACACGAATCCGCTCCGACCCATAGTTCGGAGCCGATCGCGCAGTTCAAGGACGGGTGGCTGGAAACCGCCTCGTGAGCTGCAACCGCTACGGCGATGGAGCCGAATACCGACCTTGTCCTCTATAAAGTCCATGACTCCAAGGTGCCGGACTCCCTGCCGGAGTCCGAACCTCCTACGCCCCTGCCAATCAAATCCGATTGGGCGCCGATCATGGAGTTCACCGCTGCGGACATCTTTCAGCACTAACCTTTTGGCGACATCCTAAATTCGCTAAAACATCTCTCGCTATTAGGAGGGCCCTGGCCGGATTGCGGCCAGGATGGTTGGGATGCGGACGACGAAGAAATTCAAAGCCCACCCACCACCCACTTTGTAGCCACTGTCGACGATCTAACCGACATGCTAGACTACGACTCCGAAGACATCGACGGTATGGACGACGATGCCGGAGACGATCAAGAACTAGCGCTCACCGAGCACTGGAAGGCCACCCCAACCCATGGTGTATATATGGTGGACACCCCAAAAGGAAGCGATAACGAGGAACAATGGGAAGCGGGAAAGGATAATTCCACTGAAAACAACCAAAACGGCGACGTAGGCACCGCCCTAAGTCCCGCCTCGACAACAACAGCACTCCTAAGGACTCAGCAATAGAGCAGGGCAAATCAGTGGGCGACGAACATGCAATCAAGCAACCATCTGAACAGGATGAATCGGATAATCAATCTATGCCCGGCGAAAACAACAGTCCAGACGATCTCATGCCGGACACACCACCGGAGAATAAGGACACTCACAAAAGACTTCTCGCCACTGCAAGAAGCTTGAAGAAGGAAAAGAGGAAGCTCAAAACAGCGGAAGACATACTCAGAATGAGGTGGAGCAAAGTACTCAAGACCGCAGACAAATATGGCAATGGCCACCAAACAAAGAGCTACCCGAAGCGCAAGCTGCTGCCAGAATTTGACGAGGAAGCCATAGAGCCCCCACAGTCAAAAAACAAAGAGGCCGCCTGGCCGGATAGATGGCCAGATGACTGGCCAAAAGCGACAAGCGGCGCCGCACACAAGCCGACTCATGATCCTCGGAAAATAGGTGGCCCGGCCAGGTCCATTTATGGGCCAAAAAAGAGGGCCCCAGGAAGAAACACAACACGCCAAGTGTTCGAAGACAACGGCACACCCAAATATAGGGGCGCCGCACACCCACTATGTTTCACCGATGAGGTGCTGGATCTTGAATTTCTAGCAGGGTTCAAACCCGTAAACATAGAGGCATACGACGGAACAACAGACCCTGGAGTCTGGATTGAGGATTACATCCTCCACATACACATGGCTAGAGGAGATGATCTCCATGCCATAAAATATCTACCCCTCAAACTCAAAGGGCCAGCTCGGCATTGGCTCAAAAGCCTCCCAGAAAATACTATTGGAAGTTGGGAAGAGCTCGAGGACGCGTTTAGAGCAAATTTTCAAGGGACTTATGTCCGCCCTCCGGATGCAGACAATTTAAGTCACATAACTCAACAGCCCGGAGTGTCAGCGCGCAAATTCTGGAACAGGTTCCTTACCAAAAAGAACCAAATAGTCGACTGTCCGGACGCCGAAGCCTTAGCAGCTTTTAAACATAATGTCCGAGACGAATGGCTCGCCAGACACCTCGGCCAAGAGAAACCGAGAACAATGGCCGCGCTAACAAGCCTTATGACCCGCTTTTGCACGGGGGAAGACAGCTGGCTAGCAAGACGCAGCACCAGCGACCCGAGTACATCCAAGATCAGAGATGGAAACGGAAAATCACGGCGCAGAAAGGATCAGCGCCGAAATAAAGAAAAAAGCCCAAAGAACACGGCGGTCAACGCCGGATTCAAAAGATCGCGGCCATACAATAAAACACTGCCTCTTAAGGACAGCAGTGATGAGCTATCCAAGTTAAACAAAATTTTGGATCGGATATGTCAAATCCACAGTACCTCCAGAAGGCCTGCAAACCACACCCACCGAGATTGTTGGGTTTTCAAAAAGTCTGGCCGACTCAACGCCGAAGATAAGAGGCTCGATGCGCCAAGCGAGGATGATGATGAACCCCACCAGCAGAGCACCGGAAAACAAAAGACTTTCCCACAAGAAGTCAAAACAGTAAACTCACTTCATGTGATAGTACAGAAAAAAATGCGGCACCCGCTAAAATAAGTGCCTCACGGTCCACCCCAGTGGAGCCTCGAGGTTGGATGTCAAAACCAATCACTTTTGACCACCTAGATTATTCCAGAGGTATTCGAAACGCAAGATGGACTGCTCTGATATTGGATCCTATAATCGACGGACTACAATTTACAAAAGTCCTGATGGACGGCGGCAATGATTTAAACCTGCTATATCCGGACACAATCCGCAAGTTGGGGATAGACCTTACTAAAATTCGATATAGCCGCACTTACTTTAAAGGAGTGACGCCAGGCCCTTACGCCAAGTGCACAGGCTCCTTATTACTAGAAGTTGTGTTCGGGTCACCTGACAACTTCTGACGCGAAAAGCTAATCTTTCATGTCGCCCCATTCAAAAGTAGCTATCAAGCACTATTGGGACATGAAGCTTTTGTCCGCTTTAACGCAATAACACATTATGCGTCTCTTACACTTAAAATGCCCGGTCCACGCGGCATCATTTCATTAAAAGGTCGTTCAAGACCCCGGACATGGCTAGACGAGTCCGGAATAAATAAGCTAGGGGCTCCCTAGCCGCACACCCCTTCACAAGGGGCTGTGCATATAAGCAATAACGAGCTAATATAGGCTCAGCTTTATTCATTTATTAATATTTCAATTTTTTATGCACTTTTCGCACGATTTCCTTTCAAACTAAGTTCCTCTCTTTTTACAGATGAACAACGTGCACACCCGTCCAGGATACAGCACAATGGAGACACAGGCACAGACGTTGCAAGGATTCTTTTCAGATTAAGACCCTGCGTTGTAACACCCCAAAAATTTAACCAGGTTTTAGTTATTAAAATTTTGCCAAGAGTTTAAATTTTTTTTGCCTACAAGTATATCTCTGTTGATTTCAAAACTTTTCCTTTAATATTAAGAAATTTTTCCCAAGTGGATCATTCCAAAACATATTGGACTTATTTTCCCTCTCATTTAAAAACATCTCTCAATCAGTAGATTTATTTATTAAATTATTTCACCCTGAGCTTTATTCATTAAATGACTTGTTTTGAGTTTTGGAGCTCTTTTTGTACTACAACCAGTTGATAGATTTATCTAAAAATCTAACCAAAATTTGGAGATGTCATGTGATGTCCCTAAATCACTTTTGTGCAATAATATATTTAATTCATTGCATATTTTGAGTGCAACACCTGTTTTCCTTCTCTTGTCCAGTGGGCAGTTTTGCACTACAACCCTTTTAAATATTTGTTTCTAGCTTCCACCAAAATTATGGGATGTCAGTAGGAGCATATCATTCTGTTATATTCAAAATCCAAGGATGTTCTTTGAAAATTTTGAGTGAAACAACCTCATCTTCATTCTGGTCCAACATGATTGTCGGTGTATTAGAGTAGGGGTACCCTAGTATCCCGAACTTGTGCACGGGCAGTCACAGCACCCCACGGCAAGGCTTGCCGGGTGACCGCCAAGGTCCTCCGTGGTTCCTTTGGAGCCATTCAAGAAGAAAGTATTTAAGCCAAGGAGACAAGACCCCGGCAAGAGGAGCTTGCCGGGAAGGCCAACCGAGGCATCTCAAGGAACTTGCCACGACGCGCCACGCGTCCCGGCGAGGCCCGGTGAGCGACAAGCTTCCAGACACGACAAGACAACGACCGCGGCAAGGCGCTTGCCGCGGCAAGCTACCACTCTGTACCCGCGCTCCAGCACATCCACCAACGTGTCGCCCTGGGACCTTTAAAGGCACGTGTGGCAAGAGGCTGTGCAGCCAGCGGTGCACGGTGGCAAGCGGCGCTGACAAGATTGCCATCATGGCAAGCGGTGGCGTACCTGACGGTCCCTGTTTGCACTATTTGGGCGACGCAGACGGGCATTTAATGCCTTTGTCCCCTGCCGTCAGGGTTAGGTATGATACACTGTACAGGTAGTTGTACCAACCGCAACATTTTTCCATTTTTACCCTTGTCCGCGTTGCCACCTGTCGGTGACCCCTTGAGCATATAAAAGGACGCCCATGCGCAATGTAGAAAAGGGGTTGGTTCGAAGGCAAAAAAAAAACACTCACGCTCGGTCTTGTTAGCAGCTAGTGTGTACTGTAGCACTCAGCGCTCCCGAGCAAGAACTCAATACACTCAGACATGCAACAGTAGGAGTATTATCTCTCCGGAGAGCTCCGAAGCTGGGTAAACTGCTCGTGTGCTTTGCCTCGATCTGCTCTTCGCACGATCTCCGCCCCCCGCCGAACCGGAAGGGGCTCGGTCCGCCGGTCCCATAGGTGTTCGTGGATCGGTTTCCCCGACATCTTTGGCACGCCAGGTAGGGGGCGTCGAGGCTGTGTGAACCTGATCCGGCGTTCACACGAGCTAAATCTTCATTCTTTCCATCGACATGCCGCCGAAGAAAAAGGCTTCGGAGGCGGCTGATCCGTCCGCGTCGATCCCACCACCACCGGAGCAAACGGGTGGTGGGGTAGACGCCGGCGGAAGAACGGGCATCGATGAGGGAGCTCACGGTGCTGCCAGGTCCAAGGACAAGGCTGCGCAGACCTCGGCGTTCGTACATGCACCGCGCCCATCTCAGGAGGCGCGGGACCGACAGCGTCATGGTACTCGCGGTACCATACGTTCGTTGGACCAAGATCGAGCCGGTGGATCTCGGGGTGCTCAAGACCAGCATGCACGCCAACATGCTGGCACGAGCAAGACACGGTCGCCTGGACGGGATACTGCTCCTTCTAACATAGTTAGAAGTCCGAGCATATCCCGCTCCTCGCACCGTTCGCCACTGCCACCCACCACTCCAGCAGAAGCTTTGGCACGAGCTCAACTGCTCCTGGATTACCCTCCAACGGCAGACAAGATCGACGAATGGAGGGCCACCATTCAGAGTCTCATCGGCTTCGCCAACGGCGACATTCCACGGCAGCCGAGTACATCGCAACCGCTACAAGACTGCCAGGCACGAGCCGATGGCGACAAAACCAGTGGGGGTGCAACCACTGTGCACTCTCCGCCCCGAAGGCCAAGATCGCCGACTCGCCGGATCTGCCTCGACAGCAAATCCACCGCATCATCAGATCCACGAGCTGGTCTCGATCAGCGCCAAGTTCTTCACGAACAACAGCAAGAAGATGCTCGTACTCGCATCGAGCGCCAAAGAGAAGCGCGGCACCAATCAGACCAACGCGCTGGGCCCTCTGTTGACATGCATGCGCCAGGGGAACCAGGCGACTTGCCGTACGCGGTAGGTTTCCCTGCGTTCACTCGTGAGTTGCAGCAAGTCCAGTGGCCTAGCACGAAGAATTTCAAGCCAGACGTACCAGAGAAGTACGACGGCAAGTCTCATCCGTCAGAGTTCCTCAGCATCTACACCATCACGGTGCAAGCTTCCGGGGGCGCGGGACGACAACATCCTTGCCAACTACTTCCCGCTGGTGCTCATGTCCAATGTCAGGTCCTGGCTCATGCACTTGCCGGACAACTCCATATCCTCCTGGGCCGACCTATGCCATTAGTTTGTCGGCGCATTTACAGGAGGCCACAAGCCTCATGTCCGAGAGAGCGACCTTCATCTGCTCGCCCAGAAGGAAGGAGAGCCCCTGCGCAAGTACACTCAGAGATTCAGCCGTGTACAGCACAACATCCCAGATGTCCACCCTGCCGCGGTCATCAGCGCGTTCCATCAGAACGTGCGAAACCGCAGGATGCGGGAGGAGATGGCGATGTGCAAGATCAGAGACGTCAGTGAGCTATATGCCCTGGCTGACAAGTGTGCACGTGCTGAGGAAGGGAGGAAACTCCCCGGAAAGAATACAGAAGCAGGAGGATCTGATAGCGAGGATGCTGCCCCGGCAAAGAAAAACCGGCGGCGGAACAACAGGAAGAAGAAAGGCAAAGATGTTCTAGTCGTTGAGTAGTCCGGCAATGGAGGTGGCGCCAAGAAAGCCAAAGCTAGTAGCTCCGGCGAGGAGATTGCCGCAGGCGCCAACTACCAGGCTGTGGCGGTCGCCGACAAGCAGGACAGCACCAACAAGCAGTACTGCAAGATCCACCGCACCAAGGGTCATGACCTCCAGAGCTGCAAGAAGGTCGAGCAGCTTGTCGAGCAGCAAAAGGCTGAATACGAGCGACGCGACAAGGAGAAGGCCCAAGAAGGTGCTGGAGGAGCCAGCAAGAAACGCCCCGGCCGAGGAGGACACCGCGGCAAGGCCAAGCAGCGGCAAGGAGACAGACCTCCCCACGGCCGCGACAAGGATGAAGATGGCGACGGCGATGAAGATATGGATGATGACGAGACCGATGAGCAGGAGTTCCAGAAAGCCACAGAGGTCCTGTGCATTGACGGCGGTGCTTCTCTGCATACTTCACACCGCCAGCTCAAGCAGTGGGTGCGGGAAGTCAATGCGGCAAAACCACCAGTTGAGTCACGCAAGCCTCTGAAATGGTCCAGGACGCCTATCATCTTTGATATTGAGGACCACCCTGATTGCATAACTGCGGTCGGGTGCTTTCCGATGTTGGTTTCACCAACTATCCGTAACCTTAAGGTCACTAAGATGCTAATTGACGGCGGGGCCGGCTTGAACCTGATCTCCTCCGCGGTACTCCATAAACTCCAGATCCCTGACAGCGAGCTCGAGGAGACCGGCACATTCCAGGGAATCAATCCGGGAAGGAGCAAGCCGAAGGGAAAGATCATGTTGCCGGTGACATTTGGCAGTGAGTTGAACTTCAGGACTGAGAGGGTCACTTTTGACGTTGCTGACTTTCCATTGCCTTACAATGGGATACTCGGCCGTCCAGCACTCGCCAAATTCATGGCAGCCTCTCACTATGCATACAACATGCTGAAGATGCCAGGTCCAATAAGTGTCATCTCTGTCCCTGGCGAAAAGAAGGATGCTCTTATCTGCGCCGACAAGATCTACCGGGAAGCAGTAGCCGCAACAGATCGCAAGTCACTTGCCGTTGAAGCTCCCGGGGGGAAGAAGAAGACCAAGTCCGGCAAGAGTTCTGATGCCCACTCCGGCAAGCGCACCTCTTCGGAGTGCTGCGCTACCGTCGATGACGCACCATCGAGCTCCACCGGCAAGTGTAAGAAGACAATGGCAGCTCCACCAGAAACCAAGAAGGTGTCCACCAAGGAGGACGGCACTAGTGGTACCTTCACCATCAGTGCCACTCTCGACCCTAAATAGGAAAGCGCGCTCGTTGCTTTCCTGCGGGCGAACGTCGACGTGTTTGCATGGCAACCGTCTGACATCCCCGGTGTTCCCAGGAAAGTAATCAAGCACCATCTTGCCGTCTGTCCTCATGCGCGGCCCGTCAAGCAGAAAGTCAGGAAACAAGCAGTGGAGCGCCAAGAATTCATAGCAGAAGAAATCAAGAAATTGGAAGCAGCAGGCCTTGTCAGAGGAGTGTTCCATCCTACGTGGTTGGCCAATCCTGTAGTCGTGCGCAAGGCAAACGGGAAATGGAGGCTTTGTATCGACTTTACCGATGTCAATAAAGCTTGTCCCGAAGACCCATTTCCCTTGCCGCGCATTGACCAGATTGTTGACTCCATGGCCGGATGTGACTTGCTTTCATTTCTTGATGCATACTCAGGATACCATCAGATCTTCATGGCATAAGAGGATGAGGAGAAGACCGCATTCATCACTCCATGTGGCACATACTGTTTCGTACGGATGCCTTTCGGTTTAAAGAATGCTGGTTCAACATTTGCAAGGGTAGTCCATGACGCTTTTGAGCCACAAATACATAGAAATGTGGAAGCCTACATGGATGACATAGTGGTCAAGAGCAAGGACAAGGCGACTCTGATTCAAGATTTAGACGAAACCTTTGCAAATCTGCGCAAGATCAACCTCAAGCTTAACCCCGAGAAGTGTGTGTTTGGAGTCCCCTCCGGCAAGCTTCTCGGGTTCTTTGTGTCTCAGCGGGGAATTGAAGCCAATGCCGACAAGATTAAGGCCATTGAGCAGATTGAAGCACCAAAGTGCGTCAAGGATGTACGAAGACTTGCCGGTTGCGTGGCTGCTCTCAGCAGGTTTATCTCTAGGTCTGCTGAGCACGCCCTGCCGTTTTTCAAAATATTGAAAAAGGCAGGTCCAATGAAATGGACTCCAGAAGCGGAGGCTGCGCTGCAGGACTTGAAGAGATACCTGTCCTCCACTCCAACACTTGTTGCACCTAATCCACAAGAGAAGTTTCTGCTGTATATAGCGGCAACCAATCAAGTGGTTAGTGCTGCGTTAGTAGCAGAGAGGGAGGCGGATGATGAGCCAGCAACCACGGCAGATGCATCCAGCGACAAGCAGGGGGCTTCACCGGCAAGCTCTGGTCCCGAGAAGGATGGTTCTGCGCAGGCGTGTGAGGAGATGCAGAAGAGAATGGTGCAGCGCCCAGTTTACTTTGTCAGTTCCCTTCTGCAGGGGGCTAGGTCGAGGTACTCTGGTGTGCAGAAATTGCTTTTCGGCCTTCTCATGGCCTCGAGAAAGCTGCGCCATTACTTCCAAGCACATGAGATCACAGTTGTCACTCGTTTTCCACTGAAGAGGATACTGCAGAATCCAGAGGCAACAGGCAGGATTGTCGAGTGGGCACTGGAACTGTCAAGCTTTGGCCTCAAGTTTGAGAGCACTTCAACTATCCAAAGCAGAGCATTGGCAGAATTCATAGCAGAGTGGACGCCAACACCAGATGAAAAAATTCCAGAAACGAGCATCCCCGTCAAGGAAGCAAGCAAAGAGTGGCTGATGTACTTTGATGGTGCCTTCTTGCCCGGTGCGGGCGTGCTGCTTGTTGCACCCACCAGAGAGCACCTCAAGTACGTAGTCTAGATGCACTTTCCCAGGGAGCAAGCAACAAACAATACCGCAGAGTATGAAGGTTTGCTTGCCGGTCTCAGGATCGCGGCAGACCTTGGGATCAAGAAGCTCATCGTCAAGGGTGACTCGTAGCTTGTCGTCCACCAAGTAAACAAGAGTTATCAGAGTCCGTTGATGGAAGCTTACGTTGATGAAGTGAGAAAGCTAGAAGAGCACTTTGACGGCCTACAGATGGAGCATGTTCCAAGAGCTGAAAACGACATTGCCGATGGCCTGTCGAAGTGCGCCGCGCTTAAGTTACCTGTGGAACCAGGGATCTTTGTGCTCAAACTAACTCAACGGTCTCTAACGCCATCAACTGGACAGAGCAAGAAGAGGAAGTTGATTTCTGGTGACTATTTTCTGGCAAAGCTCCCCGAAGCCGCCGCAAAGAAGGTCCCCAAGGTCAACACCAAGGGTGCTAAGGAGCAGTCTGCTCCGGCAAGCCCTAGGGTTTGTTCCGTCGAAGCAGACGCTCCCGACAAGTTTTGCTCCGGCAAGCTTGCCGGGGAACATCAAGCTCCGGCTGAGCCACGCATTCTCGCCGTAGAAGCGGATGTTCCCGCAGCAGCAGATATGCCTTTAGTCCTTGTTGTCGAGCCGCAAGCTCCAGCATGGGCACAGCAGATTGTCCGTTTCCTTCAGACAGGAGAACTTCCCGAAGAGCAAGAAGAAGCGGAGAAAGTAGCCCGGCAGTCAAGTATGTACCAGTTTGTCGACAACACACTGTACAGAAGAAGACTCAACGGTGTGAAATTGAAGTGTGTTCACCGGGAAGACGGACAAAAGCTGTTGGCAGAGATACATGGAGGCATATGTGGTCACCACATTGGCGCAAGAGCACTTGCCGGCAAAGCTTTTCAGCAAGGTTTCTTCTGGCAGACAGCCCTCCAGGATGCAACTGCACAAGTAACCAAGTGTGAAGCGTGCCAGTTCCATTCCAAATAGATACACCAGCCAGCTCCAGCTCTCCAGACGATCCCTTTATCCTGGCCATTTTCGGTCTGGGGGCTCGACATCCTTGGCCCCTTTCCCCGAGCTGTCGGGGGCTTTGAGTACTTGTACGTTGCAATCGACAAGTTCACAAAGTGGCCGGAAGTGGAAGCAGTGAGGAAGGTGACAGCACAGTCAGCAGTCAAGTTCTTCAGGTCGATTGTTTGCCGCTTCGGGATCCCTAACAGGATCATCACCGACAACGACACGCAATTCACGAGCCGCACCTTCATGCAGTACGTCCAAGATGTTGCGGCCAAGGTCTGCTTCGCTTTTGTTGCTCACCCGAGAAGCAACGGTCAAGCGGAGAGGGCAAATGCTGAAGTGCTGCGCGGGCTCAAGAAAGGTGCCGGAAAGAACTGGATTGAGGAGCTGCCGGTGGTTCTTTGGTCGATCAGGACGACGCCAAATCGAGCCACTGGCCAGACACCTTTCGCTCTAGTCTATGGAGCAGAGGCAGTTCTCCCCACGGAACTCATATACGGGTCACCTCGAGTGCTCGCTTATGATGAGCTTGAGCAAGAGCAGCTGCGACAAGATGACGTGCTGCTCCTTGAGGAGAACCGTCTTCAGGCCGCTATACGAGCTGCTCGATACCAACAAGCTTTGCGCCGCTACCATAGCCGCAAAGTTAATGCCAGAAGTCTCGAGGAAGGCGACCTTGTTCTTCGGCGCGTTCAGTCCGCCAAGAATTCCAACAAGTTGACGCCGAAGTGGGAAGGCCCTTACCGGGTGAAACGAGTCACTAGGCCTGGCGCTGTCCGCCTTGAGACCGAAGATGGCATTCCGGTGAGCAACTCCTAGAACATTGAGCATCTTCGTAAGTTTTACCCGTAGGGCGCGGTTGCCGGAACCTGTTCCGGCAACCACCTTTTGTACAAGTCTTGCCGCTGTTGCATGTAATCCTTTGTACAAAGCCGGGCGCAGACCCCGTGCATAAGTAAAGCTCATGTGCTCCGCACATCTTGTCAATTTCATGCTTTCTATTTTTTGCATGTGTTATCTGACACTTTGTGCAGCGCCTACTCCCGGTAAGCAATAACGAGCCGTAAGGCTCCATATCTTTATTTTCTCTTCTTTCTTTTTCTCAAAGAAAGAGAAGGTTCCCTCGCCCACAAGTTTGCCGGGGGGAAAGGAGAAGATAATGGTGTGGACCAGGCGTCGTTCAAGAAAGTTTTGCATTACCAGGAAGCAAACGACAGAAAAGCTAAGTTGCCAAAGTTTGAGCAATCAGTTTTAAAATTTTTAAATTATCTTCCTCGAACGACCGTGCTTTGTATGGAAAACCTGTGCGCGGAGGAACCAACTCGTGGCTAGTTGCGCCCTTACTTTGTTTCGAGTCTGCTCAACAACTTAAGTGAGCTGCGACTAGTTGCGACAAGGTTTCTTGTCGGTAGCGGCATCGCCAGCAGGCTGCTGACGTCCCGCACTCAGCGCTCGCGGCTAAGGTGCCTGCACCGGAAAGTTCCCTAAAAGCGTAGGGCAAAAACATACAAAGGAAGGAATCAAGTAAAGGAAATAACATAGCAATCGCTACCCAAAATAGAGTTATATTACAAGATAGCTTGTCGCAGCTCTAACAGATTGTTCTCATAACATGACCAGCAGCGACAAGAAAAGGAGAAAACGGGCGGCCTAATCTACGCGATCGCCCTCAACCCTCTTGATCCCGCTCACCTTGTCCACAATGGGTGCGACAAGGGTCTTGAGCGCTTCCAGATAACCATCTGGCGGCAAGGTCCTGAGGACGTTGGTGAGGTTGAGGCCTGGGTTGCGGAAGGCCACCTTCACCAACACCTTTTGGAGAGCTCCCGCGCAGATCTTGCGCGACTCGTCGGCCAGCTGCTTTGGGATCCTCTCCCGGAGTCGCTGGAGGGCCGTCGCCACACCTTTGAAGAACAAGGTGAGCTTGGCGCTGGGTTGGAAGTTCTCATCGGAGGGATACCCGAGATCCTCCATCCCCAGCTGCGCCAGCTCCCTGTCAATAGCTGCAGCAATATCCACGAGACCCTCCGTCCAGTGCTCCACATTCTCCCTAAAAGTGTTCTGGGTGACAGCAGCCTTCGCCAGCAGCGCCTCTTCGGCCTTGATCTTCTCCTTCAAGGCCACCTCCTGCTCCCTGGCGCCGTCCAGCGTCTTGGTCAAAGTAGTCAGCTTCAACTCAAGATCGGCGTTGGAGTACTTGGCCGTGCTAAGCTCCTTGCCCTTCTCGGCGAGACAACCCTGCAGCTCGCCAAGGGTGTAGGCGTCCTTCTCGTGCTCACGCTTGAGCGCGGCAAGCTCTTCACCGCTCGCCTTGAGATCAGCCTCCAGCTGCGACACCTTCGTCTCCAGCTCCTTCTTGGCGGCCTCGGCAGCTGCGGCAGCATCCTCTGCTTGCTTGAGAGCCCCACCAAATGTTTGCTCGCGTGCATCAAGCTCCTCCTCGTGGCTGTCAAGGTTGACCTTCCGCTGCGCCAACTCGCCCTCCTGTGCAGACAGCTTCTCGGCGGCAAGCCGCTATTGCTCTTCAACTTTAGCCTTCTCGAGGAGGAAGGCTTTCTGCTCCTCGGCGAGTTGCTCCCGCTCCTCTGCCAGGGACCGGAGAGCTTCCTGGTTAAGACCCCGAAGCTCCTCCGCGCGCTTCTCGATGTCCACTCCCGCCTTCGCGGCAAGCGCTTCTCGGGATTCCAGCTTGGCTTGTCGAGCGCGGTAGAGCGACAACAGCTTCCGCAGCAGCCGCTCCTCCTTAGGCTCGTCGCTGCTACTGCTCGGCGCGTCAACCAGCGTCAACCCAGCGGAGGCGAGCACTTCTCCATCCAAGATTTCTCCTTCGACCGACGCCCTGGAGCTTGACGCCCAGGGGAGCTTGATGAAGACGCCATCGCCGGCCTTCAAATAGGCGCCGGGCTGGGGCTCTTCAGAGCCTGACGCTGCAGCAGCAGCGGAGGGATCGGCGGTCGGCGTAGCGCCTGACGCTCCTGCAGCCTCAGGGCCGTCAGTGCGATCGCCGGACCCCTCGCCAGCTTTTGCGGCGGCAGCTTTGGCGGCCTCTTCGCCGGCGGGATCATCAGCGCCGGCTTCTTCTTCGGTGGCAGCGGCGTCGTCGATATTGCCACGCGCGTCCTCCTCGCCGGCGACCTCGGTCTCCATCGGCTCCATGGCAGATGGATCTGACGACCGGAAAAGGGAGAAAAGTCAAGCAAATATCCAAAAAGAAAATCAGAAGAAGAAGAACCCAAGGGAAGTTTTCAAGCGAGAGGGTTACCTGTACTGGGTTCTACAGTCGTGCTCTCCGCCACCAGGGGGTCGCTGGTGCTGTCCCTTGCCGGAGAACTCTCTCTTGCCGGAGACTTCTCCCTTGCCGGAGAACGCTCCCTTGCCGGGGAATCCTCCCTTTGCGGTGTAGTCGAAGCAGATGGCATGTCGGGGGCGGCTTCCGGGTGCTCCTGGTGAGGCTGATCTGCTCCTACACAAACCAATAGTCAGATGTCAGCAAAGAAAGAGCACCCATGCGCACCTAACAGCGGGAAGTAAACCATATACTTACGCTAGGGGCTGCGCTGGGGGCTGCTTTGGGGAATAGTTGCCGGGTCCGGCAAGGTGGTCTCGGACACACACCCTACTGTCGCGATGGGTTCGTCCTCGATGACAATCACCGGGACCTTGGCTCTCTTCGCCGCTCTCTGGGCCAGAGTCCTGAAAAGGAATGAGTTCAGAGTAAAGCAAATCAGATACAAGACAACAAAAGCAAGACTTGAAGAACTACAAGTACATCAGAGAATCTTACTCTTCTTCTTCTTCGTCGGAGCTGAGCGCGGAGAGGTCGAAGTCCGGCTCACCTCCGGCGTGACGAGGCGGAGGAGTAGGTTCCCTTAGCCGCTTGGTGGGGGTAGTGGCGGTGGTCTGAGACGACCCAGCTCCGGCCGCCTCTGCGGCGTGAGAGGCGGCAGGAGCAGAAGCGGTGGTCCGGGAGGACCCCGCTCCAGTTGCCACAGCAGCGTGAGGTGCTCCCGCGGCAACAGTGCTTGCCACGGTGAGCGCGTCGCGCGGCGCAGCGGCTATTGACTCGTCTGCCGCCCCACTACGTCCCCGGCCTTGCGGAGACGCCTTCTTGGTGGAGCTCGGGGCTCTGCTTGCGGCGAGCTGTCTGAAGATGAGGAGGAAGAGGGATCAATCTTCAACGAGCCGCTCGCACCCTCGGCGGGCTCGCTCGACTCGGTTTCAGGCCCGGGAAGCTCTTCTTCGCCGGCAAGCCACTCTCGCTCGGCAAGGCTTGCCGCCTCTGCTGCCTCTGCCTCCTCCACGGTGAATCCAAACTCGCCCGCGGCAGCGGCTGCCGCCGCCTCTTCCAGCCTGGTGGCGATGCGCTGCATCTCCGCATCAGTGGTGTCGCGAGTAAGGCTTTTCTGTTCATCGGAGCGGACCGGCACTTCAACCAAGCCGTCAAAGAACTCCTGCACGACATCGTCTGCAGGCTCTTGCCAACTTGGGACAATTCCATGCGAGTCGCACAGCGGCATCATTGCACGGATGCGGTCGAGCGAGGAGTTGTTGCACAGCGGAACGACACCCTTCGGCAACCTGCACACTTCAGGATGTTGAGGGTCATACTTGAACAGTTCCTGGAGCATCGCTTCCAGTTCCAGGACCGTGAAGTTGACGTTGAGGCCCGGGCGCAGCCTCATGATATCCGCCACATTCTGGAACTCCCAGGCGGTTCTCCTCCTCTCCTGAAGGAGAATGATGCAGCGGCGAAGAAAATCTGCGCCAACGGCGCCTACGGTGAGCCCGACAAGCCTGAGGCGTAGGATCCGGGTGACGGCAATCCTCAGCCTATCGTTTTCCGGGGCCACGTTGCTCCAATCGTTGCCGCGCGCTACTGGGGCTTGGCGTTGGGCGGTAAATGGCTGCGGGTTCTCCTCGATAATCCAGCACCAGTCCGCTCTCCATTCCTCCCACTTGCCGCGGAGCTCTCCCTCCAGATAAGCTTCCTTCTTGTCAGCTCTCGAGATCCAGGCGATTCCGCCGGATAAAGGCTCCCCTCTCTCAACTCGGGGCATAAAGAAGTGGCGAAAAAGAGCTACATTTGGATAGACTCCGACAAAGTTTTCGCAGAGATGTGCGAAAACTGCCATGGTCAGAACGGCATTGGGGGTGAAGTCAAGGAGGCGGAACCCGTAGGTGTTCATAATGTCGCAGAAAAATTCAAAGAAAGGCGGGAAAAGCCCGCAGTAGAAGAACAACGCGAAGAAGGGATATCCATTCGGAGCCAGTTCCGAAGCGGCGGCTGAGAGTACCTTCGTGCGCGGATGTGCTCGCGTCTCCATCGACCAGAATAGGTAGTAATACTCCCTCGGCTCCTTCGCGGCGAGCTTGGGAGGGAAGGTTGCCCGCTCCTTTCGCAGCGCCGCGAGCCGCTGCGCCTTGGTCGACTTCGCGACCTTCCCCTTGTCGGCTTTCGGAGCCATGGCGGAGGTGGTGGGGGAGATCGACGGCGTCGGTGGTGCCGGTGGCGATGGGGGGCGGAGCGCTGCTCTCTTTCAGCTTTGGGAAGAAGGGGGGAGCGGCGGAGGTTTCTGAGATTGGAATAGCAACCGGCGAGATGACCGAACTGCCCCTGTTTCCCCTGCTTATAAAGAGGGAGGGAGCGGACGTTCCGTCTTTCCGAATAAAGAAACCACCCACGATCTCTCCCACGACGCCGCATTCGACGCGTGCCGTTCGGGGAGGGCGCGTGGATACGGAGTAAGATACAGCGTAAACCAGGCCGCGCATGCCCATGCCCTGTTTTGGGCCTGGCCCACCAGCGCTCGGCACCGTGTGTGGCCCAGGCCCGGGGGCTCCTGTCAGTGTACTAGAGTAGGGGTACCCTAGTATCCCGAACTTATGCACGGGCAGTCGCAGCACCCCACGGCAAGGCTTGCCGGGTGACCGCCAAGGTCCTCCGTGGTTCCTTTGGAGCCATTCAAGAACAAAGTATTTAAGCCAAGGAGACAAGACCCCGGCAAGAGGAGCTTGCCGGGAAGGCCAACCGAGGCATCTCAAGGAACTTGCCACTACGCGCCACGCATCCCGGCGAGGCCCTGTGAGCGACAAGCTTCCAGACACGACAAGACAACGACCGCGGCAAGCTACCACTCTGTACCCGCGCTCCAGCACATCCACCAACGTGTCGCCCTGGGACCTTTCCAGGCGCGCGTGGCAAGAGGCTGTGCAGCCAGCGGTGCGCGGTGGCAAGCGGCACTGACAAGCTTGCCATCGTGGCAAGCGGTGGCGTCCCTGACCGTCCCTATTTGCACTATTTGGGCGATGCAGACAGGAATTTAATGCCTTTGTCCCCTGCCGTCAGAATTAGGTATGATACACTGTACAGGTAGTTGTACCAACCGCAACATTTTTCCATTTTTACCCTTGTCCGCTTTGCCACCTGTCGGTGACCCCTTGAGCATATAAAAGGAGGCCCATGCGCAACGTAGAGAAGGGGTTGGTTCGAAGGCAAAAAAACACTCACGCTCGGTCTCGTTAGCAGCTAGTGTGTACTGTACCACTCAGCGCTCCCGAGCAAGAACTCAATACACTCAGACATGCAGCAGTAGGAGTATTATCTCTCCGGAGAGCTCCGAAGCTGGGTAAACTGCTCGTGTGCTTTGCCTCGATCTGCTCTTCGCGCGATCTCCGCCCCCCGCCGAACCGGAAGGGGCTCGGTCCGCCGGTCCCATAGGTGTTCGTGGATCGGTTTCCCCGACAATGATGGTTTGTACAGCAACCATATTTTTGCTTGCTCTTTAGCCCTTGATTCTTTCTCCTACTTGTAGTCCTCCATGTTAAACCCCTAAGTCCAGGAGTATGCAACCATTGGCATAATTTTTGTTCATGAAATCATGCCATTCACATCCTGTCCAGATTTGAAGTTCTGCAAAACTTGCACTAGCAAGTTTTTGCTTTTCACCAACTAACCTCACCACCCTCTTGTGCATCCAAAGAGACACTGATCTGTAAGATTTGGCCCCTCCAAGAAAAGCCTAGGTGCCTGTGGCATTTTGTCAAACACCTTGAGTGCATAGCCAGATTTGGCATGATTTCAAGTCTACATTGTGAACTTGGTCTCCTGACCAAACCACCATGTCCCTTGTTACCCTTACTAAACCTAGACTAGCCCTAGTTCTTGCCAGCCTCAACCGCGACCTATAGGCCACCCTGGCATTTCATCGAACACGTCCCGGGCATGCTCTGGACGCGCCCAGAGTGTGCGTATTGCACGAGTCGTGCGCCCGAGCCGCCGCATCACGCCCCGCACTCACTCCAGCCCGTGACCGACCGCAGCCAGCACGCCGTGTCCCCTTGCACGCCACATGCTCCCAACTCACAGCAACGCGCCAAGCCGCCCTGGCAGCCTACAGCGCCGCCGACAGAGCTTTTGGCGGCACACCGGCATCCGCAGCACGCCTCTGCCACGGTCGGCGCCGCCAAAGCCACCCCGGCTCGCCACCTGCCCCTGGGAACAGCACAAGCTTATCCCCTCGCTCGTCGGCTAGCTCCCGTCGTCACCACGTCGCCCTTGCTATAGGGAGGCGGTTCGCCGTCGTTCTTATCACCGGCCGCATCGGAACCGACTTCCACCGTGTATATAAGGACCCCAGAGCTCAAATGAGACCTCGAGCAACCTCATATGACCCTCCTAGTGCTGCCTTGGCCAGCAGTCGAGAGAGGGAAGGCCTTCTTACCCGAGTCCGGCCGGTTTGGTCGCCGCCAAGCCCCGGCCGATTCCATCGCCACCAGTGCCTCCCCCTCTCCAATCTCTCCACCAAGAGCTCTCCCTCCCTCTCGCGAGTACCACCCCACGCTCAATCTTGGCCGAAGACCACCGCAGCCCCAAACTCACTTTGTCCCCGGAGCCTCCTCCGCCGCGGAGCTTGTCGTCAATGGCTCCCTTCGTCCCCATCACCGCCTCGACAACCGGG
Source organism: Triticum aestivum (assembly GCF_018294505.1). Taxonomy (NCBI): domain Eukaryota; kingdom Viridiplantae; phylum Streptophyta; class Magnoliopsida; order Poales; family Poaceae; genus Triticum; species Triticum aestivum. Next base: position 619,439,977 of record NC_057798.1, read on the forward strand.
AGGACCTCCTAGGAGTGGCGGATCCACCCCTGCACTCGGATGCCTGCGAAGAACCGCCGTTCGCCGGTGGCGATCGCCGAACGCCCCGCCTCTGCTCGGGCAGAGAAGAGGAGGGAGTGGGGACTGGTCAAACCTGACCAGTTGGCCCCTGGACCCACTGTCAGAGACCCAGCCTCGCGTCCATGTGTTTAAGTGGAAGCGCAAAACCCCGAGTACGTCTCCCCTATTCGAAGGCGTATTCTGCCCGAAACGTTTTCTTTTCTGTTTTGTTTTAAATAACAGATTTTTGACCAAACTTTGACTAGCTGTATCTTTTTGAATACAGCTCCAAATAAATTAATTCTTTCTCCTACCTCTTTCAAATATGGTCTAGTTTATTTTAAGATTTATTTAAAAAAATTCAAAACAACTTTTTGTGCTGTTTTGATTTTGTGTGTTAATTCAAATAGATTCTTTTAATAGGATTTTCGAAGATTTCAAGATGTTTTGGAATGCACCCTGCTTTCCCATGACCTGAAGGCAAGCATTCTGAATCCCGGCATAATATTTTTGGTGTGATCGCTGATACATTTATAACACCACTGCATTTCGAAGGACTTGTTATTTCATGTGATATGATCGTATGCATGAGTGCATATTAGTGATTTCCATGCTGTTGGAAGTGAACACACTTGTGATGATAATCATCCTCATGTGCCTTGCATGCATGCCGGAAGGAATCCGGGAAAACCTCTGCCTTGGGTAGGCATGAGTTTGTCGCCGGTCTCCATCGGGACGGCCATGTCCGGTATGGCATAGTGAGGTATAATGAGCGGTGATTCTGTTGGTTGAAATATATTTGTTATGCATGTCATGCAGGGAAATACTTAAACCTCCTGAGTCGACCGTAGAACGAGTCTTGTTCCAGTAACCCCCATACTTGTTTCGTACTACCACTCGTCTCTACAACAAGTAGAGTATGGTTTAGTAATTTTTCAACCCCTTTCTAGCACACACCGTACAGAGGGGCCGGGATGAGGGTACCACGGCCATGGATTAAAGCCAGTCATCCGGTCAGGGGGCATGGGTGTTTTGGTTGTAGCCGAGGGGGTAGCTTCCCCAGTTTTGCGCGCGGTATAAATTTTGTGATCCCATGCTAATCGAGGTTGTAGCCTCCCCACTTAGAGTTTTGCTTAACGAGTGTCGTGGGTGATTCCAGACACCGGTAAGTTAAGCTGGTGTGTGCAAGTCAGGTGCGTTTTCATTTAAAAGACCGTAGACGGAATTAGTCCCGATGGACTAAAGGAATCCGTTACTCGTGGGTAAAGAGTACACCCTCTGCAGAGATTAAACCTATTCGAATAGCCGTGTCCATGGTTAAGGACTATAGTCTGGGATGGGTCAAGTGTCGGTCTTAGTGTCGGTCTTCAGAGGCGAAACTATTAAACCAGAACATGAATTGTGACTTGTGACTTATGATGTTTATGATTATTATTATTGTTGACTAACCCATGATATTATTGTTATCATTGAGTATCTCTGGGATGGTTCTACCTCCGGGATATTCACTATGATTGTTTTCTTTTAAAGCCCTTTATGTGGTGTCGCTCAGACGCCCGACTGTGGCATTTCTTTTAAAGCCCTTTATGTGGTGTCGCTCAGACGCCCGACTGTGGCTTTTCTTTTAAAGCCCTTTATGTGGTGTCGCTCAGACGCCCGACTGTGGCATTTCTTTTAAAGCCCTTTATGTGGTGTCGCTCAGACGCCCGACTGCGGTATTTCTTTTAAAGCCCTTTATGTGGTGTCGCTCAGACGCCCGACTGTGGTATTTCTTTTAAAGCCCTTTATGTGGTGTCGCTCAGACGCCCGACTGTGGCATTTCTTTTAAAGCCCTTTATGTGGTGTTGCTCAGACGCCCGACTGTGGCATTTCTCTTAATGCCCTTTGTGTGGTGTCGTTAAGACGCCCGACTGTGGCATTGCTTGTTATTTATTTCATAAATTTTAATACTACTATGTTAATGCATTTTCATAAATAACCGCTTGCACGCATCAGAATTTATTTACCTTTTTTGACTGATGTCATGAGCATAAAATATTTTCAGCACACCATCGTTATCTTATACCTGTGTTCATAATGTTTGCGAGTACATTCAAAGTACTCACTGGCTTGTCCCTGGCTATTGTCTTGGCCAGATTTCTTGCATGGAGAGGAGCGACGCGATGACAGCCCCGGAACCTAAGCAACGGTGATAGCAGCCTCGTGAAGTTAGGAGTTAACCTGGTCAGTTGTTCCTGTGGGAATTGGAGTCCCATAGACCATGATGATCCTCAAACCGCTTCCGCCCTCAACCACTAGAAACCATTTGTTATACTCACAGGCCAGAATGGTCTTGTACTATATATTTTGTATTTTGGTTGGAATTTCTATATCAAGTTGGAGCCTCATCAGCTAACAGTAATCCTGGGGCTGATGAGCACGACGGTCTTTTTCTGGAAATTTATACCGGGAAAAGCGGTCGCCACAGACTTGGTATCAGAGCCAGGCTGACTATTGGCTAATCCTATCTTAGCCAGGTCAATAAACTTAGGCAAACCAACCCACCAGACCTTAACCAAAACCCCAGCCAAGCTTCTCGTGCAAGATAGCCACACAGTGATCCTGACACTTTTAGCAGTCGGTGCGCAACCTATCAGCCTAGCCTGTCAATCGCACACCAGTGACCGATGGCAAAAATGTCTCATTCGCAAGCGTGCGAAGGAAGACTCCGTCCCCTTTTCTATAAAAAGGGCACGCTAGCCCCAACCCAGCACAGCACATTCTCTACCCTAAGCCGAGCCACAATGCCTGGCCCCATAGTGCATAATGAGACCACAGCAACCGATCTTGGAGGTTTCGTGACCATACTCGCAAACCTCACCCGTCGTGCCTATGCGTTAGAAGAGCCCCCAGAATATGTTGTGTACCAAGGACCCATGAGCGGTGAAGACCGCCAATTCTGGGCCACTGTGCACATCTATGGTAGGGGTCTGTCGCCAGAATGCCCCTACAGGTTCACCAGAAGGACAACTTCCTTCGAGCCACAAGCCATCCAGCTAGCCGCTCGAGAAGCTATAGTTCAACTCCGGCAGTTGTCGCCCAGAGTTAACTGTCGCTTGTTCTACTACTACCCCAGGCGTGAAGGGTATGGTAGACCACCCCAAGTTGCCAACGGAGATCACGAGACAGATCCCGCATTGTTGCACCTAGTGCGCTATGTAAGTCCACTAGAGGCACTGTTCGACCAGATCACCATTGATCTGATCGCAGCTCGAGGAGAGCTGGTTCGTCGAACCCCAGCTAGAAGAGAAGACGAGCCCGACGCCGACAACCCAGTCGTGCTGTTCGGACGCCCGATCGAGACCCTGAGATCAGCTCCAGCTAGCGGCCAAGGTGCCTTGATGACCCCAGAAGTGCTTCGTCACCTTTTGGGAGCACACTCCAACGGGATTGTGGCCAACAATCCCCGCGATGGTCATCATCGCTACCCCGACCCTGCAGTTCCTCCGCCATCTCCGACTAATCCCGGCAGTGAGACACGTGGAGAAGCCTCGACATCCACCAGGCACGCCCGTTTAGACATAAACGAGGTAGACTATGCTGTACGAGTAGTACCGAGTCTCAGTGTATCCTCGCTTTGTAATTGTGCGACCGTGTTTATTAACGCAGCCTGTCATTGTGCCTCTGCTTTAATGGTAGCCTTGCGTATTTTCTTTGTCAGCGCATATTTGCACATTTTCCGGGCACAACTACCAAAACCAACCCCGACGACACCTACAGTGACACGTCTCTTTATGAGATATGTGTATCTCTCTCACTGACCCCGACCTTTGGAGGTGATCTGGCAGTTTTATTACGTTTCACCACGGTAAATAAACCAGCCCAGATGCTATATAAGAAGGCCACCTTGTGACCTTACTCAACAACCCTCACCTCGTGCACCACTCTCACAACCATTTCTTGCCATGCCGAGCCCTAGTATTTATCGGAGAACCCCAGATGCAACGCCAGGTAGCTTTGTCAAAATATTGTGGGACTTTACCTGCAGTACCATGGGTTCTACCCAGCCACCCTAGTACGAGCTGTTCAAATCAAGAATCACCCCATCCACCTCGGAATATTGGGCAGCAGTACACATTCCTCCTGTAGACCCCACCCAAGATCCAACAGAGGTTTCCTTCGTAGGGAAATCTATGCCGACCCCACGCTTGGCCATAGAAGTTGCTGCGAATGAAGCAATTGCTCGTCTTCGATCCGCAGTACCTTATGCCCGCGAACGAGGATATTATTATTTTCCGAGCCATGCAACACCCAGAGGAGTGACATCTTTTCCCGGTGGACGGATTGAGAGAGACCCAGTGCTAGCCAACCTTATCCAGTACATCATCGCTCAAGAGCATTTGAACAAGCAAGTGATGGATTATCTCCAGAGTCTCGCTGATTTGAATCCTCAGATTGCCATCGGCAGACCACTAAGGCCCGACCCGGAGAGACTCATACATCGACTGGTCAATCCACTTCCTCCGATAGAAGAGGAGTGTATTCCATTGCGAAAGACTTTTTCTCAAGACCCTGTCCAGTTACCTTTCTCATTTTAGTTGTCACTGCTGTGTTTGTCATTTCAGCATTTATTATTACGTTGTATCTTATGCATGGTACCTCAAATTTGTGCGATGAGTCGAGTAATTAGTTTCTACTTATGTGAGTGGTTGTATTCGTGAATAATCTGTGTAACCGCGAAAATCTTGGAATGAGAATTTCTCTTTCCAGTATTGCTACATCTTTTATCCTCTCACGGCACGGATTATTTTTATTCACGCAGCACCACGGCAGCAGACTCACAACCGCTCGTACACATATGGAGTTTTTATTTTTCACAACGGCTCTTAGCAAATCTCGAGGAAGAGATTTTTTCTTAAGGGGGGTAGTAATTGTAACACCCCAAATATTTAACCAGGTTTTAGTTATTAAAATTTTCCCAAGAGTTTAAATTTTTTTTGCCTGCAAGTATATCTCTGTTTATTTCAAAACTTTTCCTTTAATATTAAGAAATTTTTCCCAAGTGGATCCTTCCAAAACATATTGGACTTATTTTCCCTCTCATTTAAAAAAATCTCTCAATCAGTAGATTTATTTATTAAATTATTTCACCCTGAGCTTTATTCATTAAATGACTTGTTTTGAGTTTTGGAGCTCTTTTTGTACTACAACCAGTTGATAGATTTATCTAAAAATCTAACCAAAATTTGGAGATGTCATGTGATGTCTCTAAATCACTTTTGTGCAATAATATATTTAATTAATTGCATATTTTGAGTGCTACACCTGTTTTCCTTCTCTGGTCCAGTGGGCAGTTTTGCACTACAACCCTTTTATATATTTGTTTCTAGCTTCCACCAAAATTATGGGATGTCAGTAGGAGCATATCATTCCATTATATGCAAAATCCAAGGATGTTCTTTGATAATTTTGAGTGAAACAACCTCATCTTCATTCTGGTCCAACATGATGGTTTGTACAGCAACCATATTTTTGCTTGCTCTTTAGCCCTTGATTTTTTCTCCTACTTGTAGTCCTCCATGTTAAACCCCTAAGTCCAGGAGCATGCAACCATTGGCATAATTTTTGTTCATGAAATCATGCCATTCACATCCTGTCCAGATTTTAAGTTCTGCAAAACTTGCACTAGCAAGTTTATGCTTTTCACCAACTAACCTCACCACCCTCTTGTGCATCCAAAGAGACACTGATCTGGAAGATTTGGCCCCTCCAAGAAAAGCCTAGGTGCCTGTGGCATTTTGTCAAACACCTTGAGTGCACAGCCAGATTTGGCATGATTTCAAGTCTACATTGTGAACTTGGTCTCCTGACCAAACCACCATGTCCCTTGTTACCCTTACTAAACCTAGACTAGCCCTAGTTCTTGCCAGCCTCAACCGCGACCTCTAGGCCACCCTGGCACGTCCCGGGCATGCTCTGGACGCGCCCAGAGCGTGCGTATTGCACAAGCCGTGCGCCCGAGCTGCCGCGTCACGCCCCGCACTCACTCCAGCCCGTGACCGACCACAGCCAGCACGCCGTGTCCCCTTGCGCGCCATATGCTCCCCCCTCACAGAAACGCGCCAAGCCGCCCTGGCATCCTACATCGCCGCCGACAGAGCTTTTGGCGGCACACCGGCGTCCGCACCACGCCTCTGCCACGATCGGCGCCGCCAAAGCCACCCCGGCTCGCCACCTGCCCCTGGGAACAGCGCAAGCTTATCCCCTCGCTCCTCGGCTAGCTCTCGTCGTCGCCAAGTCGCCCTTGCTACAGGTAGGCGGTTCGTCGTTGTTCTTATCGCCGGCCGCATCGGAACCGACCTCATATGATCCTCCTAGTGCTGCCTTGGCCAGCAGTCGAGAGAGGGAAGGCCTTCTTCCCTGAGTCCAGCCGGTTCGGTCGCCGCCAAGCCCCCGCCGATTCCATCGCCACCAGTGCCTAGCCCTCTCCACTCTCTCCACCAAGAGCTCTCCCTCCCTCTCACGGTTACCAACCCACGCTCAATCTTGGCCGGAGACCACCGCAGCCCCAAACTCACTTTGTCCCCGGAGCCTCCTCCGTCGCGGAGCTCGTTACCGACGGCTCCCTCCGTCCCCATCACTCCCTCGACCACCAGGAGAACCGCCTAGGAGTGGCGAATCCACCCCTGCACTCGGATGCCCGCGAAGAACCGCCGTTCGCCGCCGGCGATCGCCGGACGCCCAGCCTCTGCTCGGGCAGAGAAGAGGAGGGAGTGGGGACTGGTCAAACCTGACCAGTGGGCCCCTGGACCCACTGTCAGAGACCCAGCCTCGCCTCCACGTGTTTAAGTGGAAGCGCAAAACCCCGAGTATGTGTCCCCTGTTCGAAGGTGTATTCTGCCCGAAACGTTTTCTTTTTTGTTTTGTTTTAAATAACATATTTTTGACCAAACTTTGACCAGCTGTATCTTTTTGAATATAGCTCCAAATAAATTAATTCTTTCTCCTACCTCTTTCAAATATGGTCTAGTTTATTTTAAGATTTATTTAAAAAAATTCAAAACAACTTTTTGTGCTATTTTGATTTTGTGTGTTAATTCAAATATATTCTTTTAATAGGATTTTTGAAGATTTCAAGATGTTTTGGAATGCACCCTGCTTTCCCATGACCTGAAGGCAAGCATTCTGAATCCCGACATAATATTTTTGGTGTGATCGTTGATAAATTTATAACACCACCGCATTTCGAAGGACTCGTTATTTCATGTGATATGATCATATGCATGAGTGCATATTAGTTATTTCCATGCTGTTGGAAGTGAACACAGTTACGATGATAATCATCCTCATGTGCCTTGCATGCATGCCGGAAGGAATCCGGGAAAACCTCTGCCTTGGGTAGGCATGAGTTTGTCGCCGGTCATGTCCGGTATGGCATAGTGAGGTATAATGAGCGGTGATTCTGTTGGTTGAAATATATTTGTTATGCATGTCATGCAGGGAAATACTTAAACCTCCTGAGTCGACCGTAGAACGAGTCTTGTTCCAGTAACCCCCATACTTGTTTTGTACTACCACTCGTCTCTACAACAAGTAGACTACGGTTCAGTAATTTCTCAACCCCTTTCTAGCACACACCATACAGAGGGGCCGGGATGAGGGTACCACGGCCATGGATTAAAGCCAGTCATCCGGTGAGGGGGCATGGGTGTTTCGGTTGTAGCTGAGGGGGTAGCTTCCCCAGTTTTGCACGCGGTATAAATTTTGTTATCCCATGCTAATCGAGGTTGTAGCCTCCCCACTTAGAGTTTTGCTTAACGAGTGTCGTGGGTGATTCCAGACACCGGTAAGTTAAGCTGGTGTGTGCAAGTCAGGTGCGTTTTCATTAAAAGACCGTAGACTGAATTAGTCTCGATGGACTAAAGGAATCCGTTACTCGTGGGTAAAGAGTACACCCTCTGCAGAGATTAAACCTATTCGAATAGCCGTGTCCATGGTTAAGGACTACAGTCTGGGATGGGTCAAGTGTCGGTCTTAGTGTCGGTCTTCGGAGGCGAAACTGTTAAACCAGAACATGAACTGTGGCTTGTGACTTATGATGTTTATGATTATTATTATTGTTGACTAACCCATGATATTATTATTATCATCGAGTATCTCTCGGATGGTTCTACCTCCGGGATATTCACTATGATTGTTTTCTTTTAAAGCCCTTTATGTGGTGTCGCTCAGACGCCCGACTGTGGCATTTCTCTTAAAGCCGTTTATGTGGTGTCGCTCAGACGCCCGACTGTGGCATTTCTTTTAAAGCCCTTTATGTGGTGTCGCTCAAACGCCCGACTGTGGCATTTCTTTTAAAGCCCTTTATGTGGTGTCGCTCAGACGCCCTACTGCGGTATTTCTTTTAAAGCCCTTTATGTGGTGTCGCTCAGACGCCCGACTGTGGCATTTCTTTTAAAGCCCTTTATGTGGTGTCGCTCAGACGCCCGACTGTGGCATTTCTTTTAAAGCCCTTTATGTGGTGTCGCTCAGACGCCCGACTGTGGCATTTCTCTTAAAGCCCTTTATGTGGTGCCGTTAAGACGCCCGACTATGGCATTGCTTGTTATTTATTTCATAAATTTTAATACTACTATGTTAATGCATTTTCATAAATAACCGCTTGCACGCATTAGAATTTATTTACCTTTTTTGACTGACGTCATGAGCATAAAATATTTTCAGCACACCATCGTTATGTTATACCTGTGTTCAAAATGTTTGCGAGTACATTCAATTTACTCACTGGCTTGTCCCTGGCTATTGTCTTGGCCAGATTTCTTGCACAAAGAGGAGCGACGCGACGATAGCCCCAGAACCTAAGCAACGGTGATAGCAGCCTCGTGAAGATAGGAGTTAACCTGGTCAGCTGTTCCTGTGGGAATTGGAGTCCCATAGACCCTGATGATCCTCAAACCGCTTCCGCCCTCAACCACTAGAAACCATTTGTTGTACTCACAGGCCAGAATGGTCTTGTACTACATATTTTGTATTTTGCTTGGAATTTCTGTATCAAGTTGGAGCCTCATCAGCTAACAGTAATCCTGGGGCTGATGAGCACGACGGTCTTTTTCTGGAAATTTATACCTGGAAAAACGGTCGCCACATGCGTAAACCTTTTTTACTGTCTCTTGTTGCTATAATCCCCTGGTTTCTTATTATAACCAGAGAGGAGACTGGCGTTTTGGCATCGGCCGAGCCAGAAGACCTTGCCCGTACCTGGACACTACTGGCTTAGGGCATTGTTCTGCCCGTTATTATAAAGACCGAACACCTTAGGGAGTGTTCGGCGTCTCGAGTTAGGCCTTATATGCATCAGCTCTGAATCATGTCTTTGGTCAAATGTTGGGTTTGCCCGGCTCCTGTGTTTTGCTGCCTTACGTTCCGTATCATCGGCTAACGCGGCACCAGGAGAACTACTGCGATTGTGCCCCGGTTCGGCTGGGCGAGCACCTCAGTAGAGAAAGCCGAAAACTGACTGTCATGATACAACGAGAGACTGGTCAACCACTCGATCGACTACCGGAATGTTTAGAATTCCTCCGCTTTGACAAAGGACCATTTCCCGGTCAGGCACATACGCGCTCCGAATCCGGAGAGCGCGGTGCCCCTAGGGGCTATATCGTAGCCCCACCCTCGAACTCCTATGGCTAAGTGAAAGTGATAAAGCACTATAGTCCGGTTGCCTCGTTTGCTACGGTACCACCTCCTTCACAGGACCGAGACGTCGGATTAAGTGTGAAAATGCGCTATTTTTGCGAACACCCCCACACCTTGTGCGTGGGGGCTGAAGCCGACGACTGCCATCTTTCAGGTTATACACACGTATACATAAACGGCCGCACAAGAGACATTTCAATACTTGAATGCACAAGTACAAAAAGCGTCTACATTATAAACATCGTTTTACAAACGAAAACGTTCATTTGAACGTGACATTTTTTTAGAACTGCGACTCTATTACACGAGCACCACGCAGAACTTCCCCAAAATAGTACTCGGCGGGTAACCGGCTCTCGTCCGAACCCTGGGTCGCAACAGCGGTGGCATCCATCTCTGTCCAATGTGTCTTCACATGGGCAAGGGCCATCCGTGCACCCTCTATGCAGGCTAACCGCTTCATCGCCTTGATATGCGGCACCGCCCCAAGAAATTGCTGCAATAAGCCAAAATAACTCTTCGGCTTGGGCCTATCCGGCCAGACATGCATCACGATATCCGTCATGGCAAGTCCGGACAACCTATTCAGCTCAGCCCACTCGGCCAACCGATCGGTCAGCGGAAGTGAACGCTCTGGACTATGGAATTGAGACCAAAACAGCTCTTCCATCTTGTGATCCTTCTGACTTCGAAAGTGCACAACGGCATCCGCCGCACTCGCCGCTAAGTCCATATAAGGATCCTCCGGACCCCACAGCTGGCCAAGCTGAGCATACTTTGGATCTGTAAACCTTCGGCGCAGCAGAAAAGGCTTTCCAGCCACAATGTCTCCGGCCTGGCGCAGCTCCTCTTTTATAGCCCGCATTGCAGAACGGGCATCCTTGGCTTCGGCGGTGGCCTTCCCCAGGTCCTCTCGCTCCGCTAGGTGCTCCTTTTCAAGAACCTCATTGCGGTCGGTAGCATCCTTTAACTTCACGGCCATTTCGGCCATCTCTTCCCTGCTTTGGCAGTATGCAGCCCTTTCGGCTTCTAACTCCTCGGCCGCCCTCGAGGCAGCCGCATCACTCCTTTTGGCTTGCTCCTTGGCTTGAGCAAGTTCTGCCCGAAGGCTCTCCACAGCAGCGGCACCATCTGCGTCAAGCACACATATTGTAAGGGGTGAGCTTCGGCTCCCTTACTAGGTGACCAAAAAAAACTTACCTTGAGACTCGTCAAGTCGCCTGTGGACTAGCGCCATGTCCGCATCCGCAGCGTCGAGTTGCCGCTTTAGTTCAGCAACTCTATCAGTCCGGCTGGCCCCCGGACTATCCGCCACCTGCATAGGAAAGGCGAAAATTAATACCTGCAATTTTGATCCTCGGCACGCTGTCGCTTTCGACAACCTACCGAGTCTTAGGGGCTACTATCCATACAGGACACACTTCATGTGTAAAACTGTCAAAAGGTGTGTCATTCTTACGTACCTCAAACCCCGCCAGCAATCTCCTCACGGCATTACGCAATCCGCCTTCGGCGGACGAAATCCTTCCAATCACCATACTCATCAATGCATGGTGATCTTCTGAGATAGACGCCCTCTCAAGCAGATCCTTTAGCTCCCCCGGCCGAACACCAGGTGCCGGACTACTCGGCCCTGCCGGACTCGGGGATACCCTCCGTGACGACACTTCAGGCTCGTCCGCCTTATCCGACGGCGCAGCGGACGGAGGCGTCTCGCTCTCCACCATCTCCGGACGAAGGTCCCCCGAATACGAGCTCATCTGCGAAGGACGGAGATCCGAACTACAAGGTAAAACTTAAGTTATCCTTAGAAGCACAAATAGGGATGTCCCTTATTACAAAACTCCCTTTTTTCTACTTACGGCTCGCTGGAGGGCTGATTCTTTAGGGGAGACTGTGCGGCCGGGGTCTCCCCGGACGCAGGACCCTCTGGTGAAGATTTCTTCCCCCGCTTAAGGGCTTTGGCCTACGGGTTTTCGGAAGCGGTCCTCTTCTCCCCTTGGAGGGAGGGATTCTCGATCCCTCCTTTCTCAAAAGCCTCCTTGGGCGAGGCGGTAGCTCCTTGGTTTTCCCCTTCGCCTTCCTCTAAAGGAGCAACCTCCAGCATCTTGACCAGCACGGGATCCGGCGCGGTCTCTGGGAGGGGGCCGGACACCGTATCAGTTTTGCTTGCGCTATCCACTCCTGTTTAGAAGGAAATTGGTCAAAAGGCGAATCATAGAAAGGCAAACAAATGGTATGTCCAGACTCGGAGCTACTTACTTGTGTATCCGGGCGATTGCAGCTTATGCCGGCGTCCTCGTTCAATTCCGGACACGCCTCTCGTGATCCGAAGAATAATTTGTACATCTCCACGGGTGTCATACCCATGAAGTGTTGGAGAATCCGTGGTCCCTCCGGATTAAACTCCCACAGTAGGAGAGGGCGGCGTTTGCAGGGCAGGAGACGCCTAATCAGCATGACCTGCATCACCACAACCAGATCGGTCTTCGTCGCTTGGAGGTCTTGAATCCGGCCCTGCAGTAGGGGCACGTCCTTTAGCGGCCCCCAATTGAGCCCTTGGCTGACCCATGACATCAGCCGCTGTGGAGGGCCCGAGAGGAAGATGGGTGGCGGCTTCTGCCAGCTGCCCCTGGGAGCGGTTATATAGAACCACTCCTGCCGCCACAAGCCGAGCTCCTCCTGGAAAGAGCCCTCGGGCCATGGAGCGTCGGCCCTTCTGCTCACAACCGCCCCGCCGCACTCTTCCTGACGCCCCTCGATCATCTTTGGCTTCACGTCGAAGGTCTTAAGTTACAAGGCGAAGTGAGGGGTGACGCGGAGGAAGGCTTCGCAGACGACAATAAATGCAGAAATATGGAGGATGGACTCCGGAGCCAACTCGTGGAATTCCAACCCATAGTAAAACATGAGCCCTCTCATAAAAGGATCCATCGGGAAGCCTAAACCCCAACGGAGGTGGGATACAAAAATGACGTACTCGCCGGGCTCGGGGGTGGGGATGACCTGCCCTTCGGCGGGCAGCCTGTGTGAAATCTCGTAAGTCAGGTACTTGGCCTCTCGCAGCTTTAGCACGTCCTCCTCCGTGACGGAGGAGGGCATCCACCGGCCCTGTGGGTCGGTGCCGGACATTGTTGGAGGTCCGAAGCGCTCGAATCTGGGGCTCTGGGTGTTGGAACTTGGGTCAAGGAGAAGATTCGATGAAAGATTGAAGAAAAGAAACGAGCCTTGGTCCCATTATAAAGAGGAAAAATACCAAGAGCCGTCTCCGTGACTGTTCGGGACTCGCCTCCGTTAGAGGAGGCGTGGCGACGGGCACGGTTGGGTTACCCACGTTCGTATTGATGGGAATCCCGGAATAAGGGGAACACGATCTCTGCTTCGACAAGACGTGCCAAGGAAACCGCTTCGCTAAACGCGCTGAGGTGGTATAATAAAAAACGATTCAAGTAAAGGCTTGGTGGTGGTATGACGTCATGCCACAAAATACGTCAGCAGATTGAACTTGTGTACATATTATTCTCTCTACGGTGGAATGTGGAATTTATTTTGCAGAGCCAGACACTATCCTGGTGTTCACAATCTTCTCTGAATTATTCGGAGGAGGAACCCGCCTTGCAATGCTGAACAATATGCGCGCCGGACTCATCGTCATTGAAGCCTGGTTCAGGGGCTACTGAGGGAGTCCTGGACTAGGGGGTGTCCGGATAGCCGGACTATCATCATCGGCCGGACTCCAAGACTATGAAGATACAAGATTGAAGACTTCGTCCCGTGTCCGGATGGGACTTTCCTTGGCGTGGAAGGCAAGCTTGGCAATACGGATATGTAGATCTCCTACCATTGTAACCGACTCTGTGTAACCCTAGCCCTCTCCGGTGTCTATATAAACCGGAGGGTTTTAGTCCGTAGGACAACACAACCATTACAACAATCATACCATATGCTAGCTTCTAGGGTTTAGCCTCCTTGATCCCGTGGTAGATCCACTCTTGTACTACCCATATCATCAATATCAATCAAGCAGGAGTAGGGTTTTACCTCCATCGAGAGGGCCCGAACCTGGGTAAAAACATCGTGTCCCTTGTCTACTTTTAATGTATTTCTCCAGTGTTTTACTATGTAATTCCCTGGAGTTTATGTAATGCCCTATAGTTTTACATTGTATTTCACTAGAGTATTATTACACTGTATGTTGCATGGTTGAGTACTGTAATTGTGTTACATTCGTAATTCACCAGAGTTTTACACTGTATTTCCCTAGAATATTACACTGTAGTTTGTGTGGTTGAGGACTGTAATTATTGCATGCCTCGCAGTTTTATCAGTTTCCTACTTTGCACGATTTGCGATTTTTCAGTCGACTGTTTTTCCCAGTTTGCCCATATTTTACACTGTAATCTGTTGTGCTTTTGCACAGTATTTTTTACCCATAATAATTGTGTAATTTGTATGCTAGTTACGGTGTAATCTGATGCCACTACAAGAAATATGTCAACTAGTGACCTTCTGTCAGTGACCCTGGAAGAATTGGTCATAGATCTATGACCATTTCAGACCAATTGGTCAAAATCTGTTCGGGGGGCTCCAAACCCTAAACCATTGCGACCATTTTGGTCAGAAAGGTCGTAATTTCCTTACACGAAATTGTCACAAAGCAAACAGTGCTAGTCCGCTGCCTTATTTCTAGTTGTTAATGACCAATATAGATGGTCATAGCCTTGTAGATTGTGGTGGGTTGTGATGACTAGGCGCCATCTAATCAGTTTTGCCTATGTGTCATGTCCAGGTGGCAGTTTTTGCCCTACGTTGTGAAGCAACCTATATTTCTGTTATTCCAAAACTTCCCAAAAAATTATCATAAATGTTTTGGATCATATCTTCATCAAATATGTCAAAAACATTCCTTGCCTAGTTCAAAAATAATTCGGAAATATTCATTTTCCTATTCTGTTCAGAGCAGCACTTTGTGAAGGAAGTACCACTTTGGCATGTCCAAATGGTATCCATTTTCTACAGTGCTTTCCTATGCCCAAATAACCATCCTCCACCAAATGCCAGCTCAATCCATTCATTATTTTGAGCCCAGCTTCAACATTCATATTTATGTCCAGTGTGGTACTTTCTAAAGCAAGTACCACCTAGGCTCCTCCTTTCGAGGTGAAAATTTATGAAGACGGTCTTCTTAGTAACTGATCATCCTCGGCCAAAACTCACACCCATTAGCCATGTGCATTTCCCGTACCGCAAATCAAACACTTGGCTGCTTATTCATGTTTGAGCATCGATCGGTCTCCTTGTGAGAATCTTATGTTGTGATTTTCTTGCTAGCACCTACCTGGGGAGTGCCTAACCCACTAGACATGCTTAGGCCGCCCAGAACACATGGCAACGCCACGATCACGCGGTGACCACGCGGCGGGCATGCGAGCTTACGCGCTCTAGAGTTGGGGCCCTCGGCCACCGTCCAAACCTCGATGTCTCGCCATCAAACCATGTATTTCTGATTAAATAGATACTTATTTACCTAGAAATTATTTTTGGAAAAAATAAAGTGCAAACTATGAGGCAGCTGCAGTTCAAATTTGACCCCCTTCCAACTGAATCGACGACAATTTGTCTTTTTCACCAGAGGTGGATCAAAAAATTTGACACCCAGCAATTTTGTCAATTGTGCATTATATATGGCCTAGTATTTTATAAAATTGATTAGGTCCAATTTTGCAACAATTATTTGGTAGTTCCTTCACAAAAAAACCTCCTTTTGGGCACTCAGAAAATGAAAAATGAATTTTCCGTGCAAAGAAAATGAAAACTTCCTTAGGCAACATTGTTTGGAATTCCAATATGCACCCTCGTGCACAATATGAGATCATTTGAACAAACTATGTCATAAATGTGGCCATAAGATTGATTATTTGGCTTGAAAGCCATGAATCTTCACGCATGATAGCTCATTTCTGAGAACATCTTTTTAAAATAATTACCATATTACAAGTTTATTATTTTTCCTGCAAACTTGGTCACATATAATGACATAATGCGAAGTTTTCCCAATTTTTTGATTTTTTTGAATTTTTTATGCCCGTTTCAAAATGCGGTCAAAACGACGGGCTTCACCGTTCCTAGCTAGTGGTTGAATCTTGGAATTTTTTTGGTGTTTCTATGATTAAATAGATACTTATTTACCTAGAAATGAATTTTGGAAAAAATAAAGAGCAAACTATGAGGCAGCTGCAGTTCAAATTTGACCCCCTTCCAACTGAATCGGCAGCAATTTGTCTTTTTCACCAGAGGTGGATCAAAATTTTTGACACCCAACCATTTTGTCAAGTGTGCATTATATATGGCCTAGTATTTTATAAAATTGATTAGGTCCAATTTTGCAACAATTATTTGGTAGTTCCTTCACAAAAAAAACCTCCTTTTGGGCACTCGGAAAATGAAAAATGATTTTTCCGTGCAAAGAAAATGAAAACTTCCTTAGGCAACATTGTTTGGAATTCCAATATGCACCCTCGTGCACAATATGAGATCATTTGAACAAACTATGCCATGAATGTGGCCATAAGATTGATCATTTGGTTTGAAAGCCATGAATCTTCACGCATGATAGCTCATTTTTGAGAACACCTTTTTAAAATAATTACCATATTACAAGTTTATTATTTTTCTGGAAACTTGGTCACATATAATGATGCAATGCGAAGTTTTCCCAATTTTTTGACTTTTTTTGAATTTTTTATGCCCGTTCCAAAATGCGGTCAAAACGGCGGGCTTGACCGTTCCTAGCTAGTGGTTGAATCTTGGAATTTTTTTGGTGTTTCTGTGATTAAATAGATACTTATGTACCTAGAAATGATTTTTGGAAAAAATAAAGAGCAAACTGTGAGGCAGCTGCAGTTCAAATTTGACCCGCTTCCAATTAAATCGGCGGAAATTTGTCTTTTTCACCAGAGGTGGATCAAAACTTTTTACACCCAACCATTCTGCCAATTGTGCATTATATATGGCCTAGTATTTTATAAAATTGATTAGGTCTAATTTTGCAACAAATATATGGTAGGTCCTTCACAAAAAAACTCATTTCAGGCACTCGGAAAATGAAAAATGAATTTTCCGTCCAAAGAAAATGAAAACTTCCTTAGGCAACATTGTTTTTCATTCCAATATGCACCCTTGTGCACGATATAAGGTCATTTGAACAAACTATGCTATGAATGTGGCCATAAGATTGATCATTTGGCTTGAAAGCCATGAATCTTCACACATGATAGCTCATTTTTTAGAACATTTTTTCAAAATAATTACCGTATTACAAGTTTATTATTTTTATGGAAACTTGGTCACATATAGTGACACAATGCGGAGGTTTTCCATTTTTTTGTTTTTTCTGAATTTTTTATGTTCGTTTCAAATGCGGTCAAAAAGGCAGGAATGACCGTTCCTAGCTAGTTGTTGAATCTTGAAAAACTTTTGGTGTTTCTATAATGAAATAGCTACTTTTGTACCTAAAAATGTTTTTTGAAAAAAATCATGAGCAAACTATGAGGGGGTTGCAGTTCAAATTTAACCCGCTTCCTCCTGAATCAGCGAGAATTTTTTAAATGATAAAAAATAGCTAGAAGGATCGGAAATGCATACAAATTGGTTATCACCCATAAAATGTGGTCTAAATTACGTGAAAATTTTAGTGATGCCATTTTGCAAAATAGTTTTGGCAGCTGCTTCACAAAATACCCTGTTTTTAGGTCTAAGAAATAATTTTAAATACCTCATATTTTGAACCAATCAGGAGGCAGCCCACGGATCACCCCGCTATTTACTCGATCTGAGCCATCCACACCCTCCCGCAGTCCCTCAATCCAGCACCTCTCCCTCGTTTCCAGAGTCACGGGCATGGCACACCTTCCCCCTCAGTCCCTCGATCCAGATCCAGATCCAATTCCGCCGCCTCCCTCACCCATCGCCGGCGCCTCCTTCGCCGATCGCAGTCGCCGACCCTCGAGCCCCAACTCTCCGCTCCCTCTTCTCCCGTGGCCTCACCTCCTACCCGGACCCTCCCCTCGAGGCCGTCTGGTTATTCTCTGTGCTCTCCGTGGCTAGGGTTTCGGGGGCGGCGCTCACCACTTCAACACTGCCGGCGACCATAACCACAACCATGGCCTCCACCTCCACTCCCTAGACGGAGATCCACTCGATTCCTCTCCCTCCCCTGATTCCTCTCCAATCCCGTTGGCTGGAGATCCACTCGAGCTCCCCCATGATTCATCTCCAATCCCGCCGCCGTCCCCGGCTCCTCACCACAAGCTCCAGCAAGCGCGCCCTCCCCGCGCCCCTCGGCAGCGGGCGCCGCGCCCTACGGCTCGCGAGGCGACGAGCTCCGCAGCGCCTCCGACGACCGCGCCCGGAGGCCGCTGCCATCCTCCCCGACAAGGCCGCTGCTGTCCTGGCGGCGTGCCTAGGCCCCACGGCGGCGGACCAGCCCGGGTGGGTGCCCCTCGTCCCCGCTTATTTTCCCCCTCCGAGAGGCTGTAGCTGACCCCCTCTCTCACCCCACCTTATGGATGCAGATCCGTCGAGGGATACACCATCGCCGGTTGGGGAGCAGGATCTGGCGCTGGGGTTCAAGGTCAACGCCAAGGGCACTGCTGCTACACGCCTTCATCAGCGTCTTCTCCTGGCGCAACGAGACCATCAACGAGACCAAGGGCTCGACTTCTTCTTGTTCTCTGGAAATGCTACTCTAAAAATAACCTACATTCCTGCAGGCTTATACCAAAAATTTAGTGCAATTTTGTTTAGGTATCAAACCAGCCAGGAGTTATTGCCTTTTCTGTGCGCTGCTCTACTTATTAACTATGGCTATGGTAGCATTGTGGCACTGTTTCTTAATTAGTGGCTATAGTTGCTAACTAGCATGTGATCTGGAGTAAAATCAGCAATCTCTTAAATGGTTTCTATAAGCTGGATGTCATCAGTTATGTCCAAGTTGTGTTAATGGGCTGCTGCTTTGTGATGTAACCAGCAAACTCCTAGTTTTGCAGTTTGATTGCTGCATTTATCTCAACTTCTGGTTGACATTTCTACTTGATTATAGAATTTTACAGTGGTACTTATGCTGAAATTTCTGAATCTTATTCTGACTATGATGCTTCTCTGATGACATATATCCTGTTGCTTTGTTGCATAGGATTCTTGATCTTGGTCGTGGATCTATGAGTGTCAGTGTGTGACCCTCCCTAGCTTGGTGAGATCTGAGGATTCCACCGGTGAGGTAACCATGCCCTTCCTCATGCATTGATGAACTAGTAGCTGAATTGCTGTTGTGATCACTTGCAATTGAATCACCCTGGAGTTGTTGCCCTTGCTGTCTCCTGTGCACTGCTCTCCTTATTAATCGTGGGTGTGGTTGCACCTCTACAACGCTGTTGTTTAATTAGTGGCTACTGCTACTAACTAGTATTTGCTCACTTGGAACCAAATCAGCTGGGAGTTGTTGGCCTTGAACGATCTGGTGAAGGACAAGTTGGTCCATAGGTCCTCCTACCCTGCTATCTCTCTCTCTCTGCTGCATAGATAGGTTCAATTTTCTTTTGTTCTCTTTCTAGTTTAAGCATGAGGATATTCCAGTGTCTATGTATTCCTCTCGTGCTCATAAGTCAGAACATGTAATCTAATTAGGGACTGCAGACTTGCTCATGTCATGTGCAAAACTTTCATGAATGTACATAAACATTTTCATGTCTAGAACCATGACTATACATACTCGTATGAAAATCATTCACAACCTTTGTTCACTAGTTCCATCTAGTAATCGTGTATATATATGTAAGCTCCAAGCCTGATGTGCTTTAGGTGTTAAATCTGTGCATATATACGATCTTCTTGATGCATGTATAACGCGACACACACATCAGGAAATCTGAATAACTTTTACATAGTTGCTCTGTTATCTTACACTGGGTTGATACTTGTCATTTTCCCTTTCCAAATATGTCTCGGGCTTGCTGTTATGAGAATGTTATATGCATGGTTTCTTATTAGATCTAAAATTCTGCAGCTATTTTTCATTGTTAGGAGAATGTTATATGCACGACTTCACTTGATTATATTCCTAACTTTTCTGATTTATAACATGCAGATTTTGGCCTTCATTCATCAAAAGTTGGTGTACAAGGAACTCCAGGAGAATAATCCCGAAGAAAACCCTGGAGCTGGAGCTGGCCATATTAATATTTAGTTGTATTTTATAGTTGAATACCTGATTTATACTGCCATGATTGTAATAGATTTATTTAGTGGTATATTTGATGAAATTTATGTGTTCTTTTTGATTATGTATGTGATCTGAAAACTTGTGAAATGGAAACTTGACCAATGGGTCCACTTATGAAAATAATCTGTCAAATTTGTACATTTCTAACATGTGGGACCAATTTGAGAGATGATCATGACAAGTGGGACCCATTTGACTAGTGGGACCAAATTGAATATATAATGGCTGAAAATAGAAAAGCAATAAATAATAAAAGGCCATGGGCCAACAATAAAAAAGTCTATAACCTTGGGCTTGGCCCATGAAGCCGACCAGAATTACCAAGGAAAAACAATAATAAAAGGCTGAATTAATGGGCTCGGCCCATGTAAAACACCTAATTGGACCGGGCTGAATCTTGTGCCACATCAGCTTGCCACGCTGGATACCTACGTGTCCTGGGGAGGTTGCTAGTGACCAAAACGCCACAGTAGGAATATTTTGGTCGTAAACGTCCACGACCTTCTCACAGAGAAGGTCGCTATAGTCAGTTTATGACCCTCAGCTTTTGACCTTCTTTTTTGGTCAAAAAAGGTCGCAAATGAAAAACAATGACCTTTCAGTGACCAATAGTCAAGGTCACAAGTTGACATATTTCTTGTAGTGTGCGTTTTTACACTGTAATTTCTCCCGTATTTTATTGTGTAATTTGTATGCCAGTAACCCTGTGCTTTATGCATGAGTGGCCTCGTAGATCACCCTGTTTGTTGTGGAGCCCTGCAGCCTTGATGTTTTGTTGAAATCTGAAATGATCCCATGACTTCTGTTTGTCTATTTTCTGAACCTTACTAAGCAGTCGATGGGTAAGATTGTGCAGTCATGATTTTGTGAAATCTGTGGTGCTTTTGACCACTCATGTGTGGTGGCAGATGCTTGATCGGCGAGTAAGATTCAGTAAAATGGTCACATGTTTGGCAGCGGATGCTCTTGCTTCTATGAACTACCACTTGAGAAGTTCTTTGGGAATTTGTCTGTCAATTTTGGTTCTGCTAACAACTCTGGGATTTTGTCTTCCTAGTTTGTTCAATATCACCATCACTGTTGTATCTAGTGACGTGAGGCTTGATATCTTTACATCACGTTTTCTGCTGAAGGTTGTTTTGTTGCGCCGCATCCAATTCGGAAGCCTGCTGCCTTTGCACTATAATCTGTTGTGCTTTTGCACGGTATTTTTACCCATAATAACTGTGTAATTTGTATGCTAGTTACGCTGTAATCTCATGCGTTTTTACACTGTAATTTCTCCCATATTTATTGTGTAATTTGTATGCTAGTCATCGTGTGCTTTATGCATTTGTACATCGTACTTTTACCCATTTTTCTTAGAGTTGTATTTTTCCCCTTAGCTCGCTATTTGCATTTCTTCATTGAGGCCCATTTTTTTCTCTCTATTGTTTTTCAAGTAGTATCTCAATGGGTAGACTGCGTAAAGTCCGTTGCAAGGATGTTCCCCTAGTTTCTTCAGTCGAGAGTGCTGATTCCTTGAAAGACCCTTATGTGCCTAATGATTTTGCTGATGATGGTTCTAATGCTATGTCTTTGGTAGTTATTATTTGTCTTCTTATCTTGTTTTCATTTTCTTTTCTATTTTTCTTTCTTTATTTATTTATTTTTGTTCTTGTTTTCTAATTGTTTTCCTTTTGCAGGGCTGTGCCGGTGATGATGAAGAGTTTGATAAAGCACTTTACAATTTCTATGTGAATAATGTAAGCCATTTTTCATGTTTCTGGTGATGATGAAGAGTTTGATGTTTTTAATCCATATTTTTTCATATGTTGGTTTGATGATTTATGTTTTTTGTTTTTTGATCAGAAAGTCAAGTACCTGAAGAGAAAATTATCATCTATTGGCAGAAGGAATGTTGTAAGTCTTTCTTCCTCTTCCGTTAATCATTGAGTCATTTGTATGGTAGCTACACTATAATCCTACACCTTTTTTACAACGTAAATTTACCCATATCTACATTGTAATCCGATGCCCCTTTTTTTACACAGTAATTCGACTGATAGTTACTGTGTAATTTGTATGTTAGTTACATTGTAACCCTTACTCCTCTTTTTACAGTGAAAATTTACCCATATCTACACTGTAATCCGATGACTTTTTTTACTCAGTAATTTACCCATATCATGTGTAATTTTGTATGGTAGTTAGGCTGTAATCCTACACCTTTCTTACAGTGTAAATTTACCCATATCTACACTGTAATTCAAATGCCTTTTTTTACACAGTAATTTGACTGATAATTACGGTGTAAGTTTGTATGGTGTTGCACTTTAATCCTACACCTCTTTTACAGTGTAAATTTACCCATATTTGCTTCTAAGTTTCAGCTGAAAAGGAAATTCATCCCCTTAACTCTGACCCCTATGTTCCTCAAGTAAATTGTTATTCGGTTTCTGCTCAAGAAAGGTGTCACCATCTTGCCGTGATTCAGATTGCAAGTCATCCAGAATGGTGCACATAAGTTTTGTTCCGTTTCTTTTGTTCTAACCTCTTCAGTGTATGAAGCAATTCGATATGAAAGAGCTTTACTGCAGTTACCATAATCTTTCTTCTGTCCAGTTCAAAGCCCGTGTAGACAATTTCTTGATCTTGTGTGTGTGTCGTTATCTATTCAATGAAGCTCACCCTTCCATTTCTAAGAAGCATTTCTTCTTCTCATATATTGGTGTAAGTTGTTCTTCTGCTACTTTCTTGTATATATTTTTGTGTCTTCTATAGTTGTTTGTGAATTTTATTCCTTTTAATGTAAGGTGTCTTACTTCGGTCTTCATTTCTCTCACATAGGAAGCGATTTTGAATGGTTCTAATGAAGAGTGTGTTGCTAATGCTTTCAATAGTGCTAATAGTGCTTTTCCCATGTGGAGAAGCAATATGGTGGTCTAGCGTGAAGATTTTCTTGGTGGTCAACAAGACTGGAGATTCATCCATCCTTTATTAGCTTCATATAGTTTTCATGATGTGTTAGCTATTTTGATACAACCGTATTATTGGTCCAAGAATGTTCTGATTCAATGTACTTTTTAGGACGATGACTTGTATCGTCGCCCCTGTAATAGTTTTAGGTTCCTTTTGTTACTGGGAATGCTTTTCTGGTGCATTATTAGCTATTTTACCTGAATAGTTTGTGCATTTTATTAGCCAGTTGTTTTTTTCTGATTTTTTTCCTGTTAGGTGCTTTTGACGGGTCAAGGAAAGGACAGTAGGGGCGACTGGTTCAACCTTTTCTCGTTGTTAGTCGCTTGACGGGTTACATATACAGCCCGACCCGTTTTCTTCAGGAAAAACAGACATACAACTGTCAACAGTAATAGGTTGGAAAATTTGGGTGACAACCAATTACAAATCAGTGGATTGTTGAATAGACAGTCCCAAAAACTAACGTCCACACGTGTGCATCTTGCACATCGCCCACACGCCTCCTTTATCACTAATTTTGCCACATGTGAACAAATGACATTAGCAGGAATCTATTTGGTTTTTGGCTTAAAAATGTTTTATCTCCTAATTAACAAATCGAATTAAAAATCTGTTTTCACCATTAAATCCGTCTCGACGAGATCTTCAAAACTAGACCCCATGTTGATATGTTTCGAAGAAAAAAAATTGCCCAAACATTGCCATGATGTCTACACTGTAATTGCCATAGTGCTTAAACTAAAGTTGCCATGTGGCAATTATTGTTTGTGGAGAATGGAAATTTTAGTATTTTGATGATAGCAACTACAGTACTTTGACCATGAAAATTATTTTTTGTACGAACCATGGCAATTTTAAATGCATGTGTCATGTCAATTTTAGTTTATGGTTCATGGCAAGTCTAGTTTCAGTGTAAACACCATGGCAATTCATATGTACTAGACATGGCAAACTTTTAACCTAAAAAATATATATCGAAATTTATTGATATGAGATCTAGTTTCAAAGATTTCGTCGCGAGGGATTTAATGGTGAAAACGGATCTTCAATCGGATTTTTAATTTAAGAGATAATTTTTTTTAAATCTAAAGTCCAAAAAGATTTCCACATGCATGCATGCGATGACGTGGCGCAGTCTATGTGTTATAGAGCGTGTGGGCAGGTTTCGCTCCCATCACACGTGTGGGCGATAGCGTTGTCCTTTTTCTTTGGAGAGTTTTTATTTTTTTGATTTTTTAGAGAAAAGGCTACCACCCGACTTTAAATTAATGAAGCCCTTACAACAATCAAGAACAACACAACGCCACAACGGATACAACAAACAAAGAAAGAAAACACACGGCATGATACAAGATGCCGAGGACCAGTCACACACCTCAGAAAACTACAACCAACACTGAACGAAAGAGGAGGACCACTTGGGGTCTTCTGAGTTCAACTTCGTGATCAAGCAACCAGAGCCGAGAACGAAGCCACCACGGGAAGCGGACATGCCGACATTGGAGGTCATGCCATCGCCAACATCTAAACACTAGCAAAGACAACACCATCCAGTTCCATCGCCTGGAGGAACCCCTTGCTCCCGCTCTCTCGAGCAAAAGGGCACCACAACAACGGATGATGGTTGCATTCACCTCCCTCAAGCCTGAATGAAAATTGCCGTTGAGGTCCATCAATGAGGGCTCCGAGCACCACCCCACAGTCAGAACATGCATACCTAAAGAGTGCCACCGTTGAAGCCATAACCACATATATTCCATTATTAGACAAACAATTACAAAGAGTATACATGTGTCATCATAAGAGACATATATAGATATTTTACAATATTGCATAAAAGACATCGCGGGAAGTAAAACTGCAATTTCACTCTGGCAGAATCTTGTGCCATGCCGAAACGTTGCTCTCCATCGTCCTTCTCCGCCGCCGAAGCAATGTTGATAAAGAGGGGAACTGCCATCATACCCTGATCTAGAGGAGCACCTTTACATACAAGGATGCTTTTCCGGCCGATGAACCAGACCGCTGCAAGCGACAAGACCAAGGCTTTGTGGCACATCGGCTGGGGTTCTCCGTTACATCCCATCGTCGGCTACTTCATCCGACACAATCAAAGAAGAGGAATGCCGATGCATGTTTCCATCCACGCACCCCAATGCAAGACACCAAACACAACTGCAACGGTCAACACCAATGTCACTCGAAAGAGTTGTTGGATTATAGATGGACTTAGGCCCATATAAGACAATAATCCCTGGGTAAGGTGACCTCTAAGCCCCATTTAGGTGCATGGAAAGTGGTGGGAAGTTCAGTACCATACTGCTAGTGGAGTGAGAATGAGACCCCTTTATAAGGGTTGCTCTACCACATGCCATTGGGAGCTTGGGAAGAGGAGTGTTACACGCACGCTCCTCCTCCTGTGCCGCCCGCCTCGCCATGCCTCGCCACCTCGCCACGTGCCGGGGTTGCAGGAATGAGCCGAGCCGAAGCTTATTTTGTTGGTCTGGAACGGTTAATTCATCTGGGTTAATTAACAAGTCGCTAACAGATGCGCCACTGTCTGAGACGTTGAACCGTGGGCTGTTTGCGTTCCCGGAATACATTGATTCCCTTCACGGTGTGCGACCCTTCTCCGGGAATGATGACTCCCTTCTCGGGGGTGCGTCGACTCGGTCGTGGGCCTAAGCTCAGGCCCATGACTCCCTACCCGATGGCCTATATAAGAAGGCGCTGACCAGTGGAGTGACCTGGTTCAGTTCACTCACTCCCTCCCGCACAACCCTAGCCATCATGAAAGAACACGCGGTGCCCCATGTTTGGTTTTGGTAAGTGGTGACAATCTCTATGGACTAATGGTTGCCTTGAGTTATATTTGAAGGATTTGTCCATAGGCTTTTCTTGAAGACCATGTGTTGGTTTCAAGGAGTTTATGAGATGGACAAAGTGCTTTTTCAAGGAATTATCAGAAGATTATTGGTCATGTGAGAGTTGAGCTTATTGCAAGCATGTCTTGAAGAAAAAGATTGTGTGCACATTAATGTTTACCTTCAAGACATCATCCTAATGAAGAGAGTTGGAAATATTCAAGATTGATCAAGACTAAGTACAGAGAGTGATTCAAGTTGATCAACACACAAAGCGTACATGATGTACCGAGAGGGATCAAGTGATCCCATGATATGGTAAGGATTGTCCATTACGCTTTGCGTACTAACTCATGATCTACGTGTGAGTTCTATGTGGAGTTAGGTATGTTTCCATGGGTTTACATCAAGGGGAAGATCTCATACAACCCATGGAGGATGACATCAAGTGGTGATCGTCATCAAGATTGTGGTCTGCAAGTTCAAGTGGAGCATCACGAAGAGATCATCCTTGAAGCTTCCCGTCCATTGTGGTGTCAATGGACTTGTGAAGATGTGCCAAAGAGTGGATCATGAAGGAAATATGACCTAGAGGCAATAATAAAGTTGTTATT
The DNA here is from genome assembly GCF_018294505.1 of Triticum aestivum. Taxonomy (NCBI): domain Eukaryota; kingdom Viridiplantae; phylum Streptophyta; class Magnoliopsida; order Poales; family Poaceae; genus Triticum; species Triticum aestivum. The sequence continues at coordinate 619,466,412 of NC_057798.1, forward strand.
TATATTTCCTTATATCATGATAAATGTTTATTATTCATGCTAGAATTGTATTAACCGGAAACTTGATACATGTGTGAATACATAGACACAACAAAGTGTCCTCAGTATGCCTCTACTAGACTAGCTCGTTAATCAAAGATGGTTAAGTTTCCTGACCATAGACATATGTTGTCATTTGATGAACGGGGTCACATCATTAGGAGAATGATGTGATGCACAAGACCCATCCGTTAGCTTAGCATAAATGATCGTTTAGTTTTATTGATATTGCTTTCTTCATGACTTATACATGACTTATACATGTTCCCCTGACTATGAGATTATGCAACTCCCGAATACCGGAGGAACACCTTGTGTGCTATCAAACGTCACAACGTAACTGGGTGAGTATAAAGATGCTCTACAGGTGTCTCCAAAGGTGTTTTTTGGGTTGGCATAGATCAAGATTAGGATTTGTCACTCTGTGTATCGAAGAGGTATCTCTAGGCCCTCTCGGTAATGCACATCACTATAAGCCTTGCAAGCAATGTGACTAATGAGTTAGTTGCGGGATGATGCATTATGGAACGAGTAAAGAGACTTGCCGGTAACGAGATTGAACTAGGTATGATGATACCGACGATCGAATCTCGGGCAAGTAACATATCGATGACAAAGGGAACAACGTATGTTGTTATGCGGTGAAAGTGCAACTATCCCTGGGTGGTTTTGGTAATTCCTAACAACATATAGCTCATTGAGCTAATGCTATTTCAAGATAAATATTTCAGGAAAGCTCAATGCTTGGCATGGCATGGATTAGAAAGTGGACCCCTCAAAATGCTAAGGACACATGTTGGCTCAAGCTCAAGACTCTACGTTTTCTATTTTAGTGATCCAAGATCTCATTGAGTCCATAGAAAAGCCGATACTATTAAAAGGGGATGAGGTGTTGCTTAACGGCTTGCTTGCTCAAAATGCTTAGTGATATGCTCCAAAATCCTCAACTACTTTCTCATATCCACATATGTCCAAAACCAAAAGTCAAACTTGGCATCACCGAAATTTCCTATCCAGCACCACCGAGTTCACTTGACATAAACACTGCCACAAACCCTAGCCACTTCGGTCTCACCGATAGGGATCTCGGTCTCACCGAGATGGGATTGCAACCTCTCTGTTTCCCTTCGTAACGTTTCGGTCAACCGAGATGAGCGATCAGTCCCACCGAGATTGCAATGCAAACTCTCTGTTTCCCCTTTGTAACATTCCGGTTTAACCGAGATGAGCGAATCGGTCCCACCGAGTTTGCCTGACCAACTCTCTGTTTGCTTATTACGAAAATCGGTCCCACCGAGTTTGTGTAATCGGTCTCACCGAGATTACCTTATGCCCTAACCCTAATGGAATCGGTCCCACCTAGTTGACATGTCGGTCCCACTGAAAATCCTAACGTTCACATTTTGAACTAAATCGGTCTGACCGAGTTTACTGATTCGGTCCCACCGAGTTTGGTGATTTGTGTGCAACAGTTATATTTTGTGTGGAGGCTATATATACCCCTCCACCCACTCTTCATTCGTGGAGTGAGCCATCAGAACATGCCTACACTTCTAGCATACATTTTCTGAGAGTGAACCACCTACACTTGTGTTGAGGTCAAGACATTCCATTCCAACCATATAAATCTTGATCTCTAGCCTTCCCCAAGTTGCTTTCCACTCAAACCCTCTTTCCACCAAATCCAATCCTATGAGAGAGAGCTGAGTGTTGGGGAGATTATCATTTGAAGCACAAGAGCAAGGAGTTCATCATCAACATACCATCTATTACCTTATGGAGAGTGGTGTCTCCTAGACTGGCTAGGTGTCACTTGGGAGCCTCCGTCAAGATTGTGGAGTTTAACCAAGGAGTTTGTACGGGCAAGGAGATCACCTACTTCGTGAAGATCTACCCTAGTGTGGCAAGTCCTTCATGGGTGATGGCCATGGTGAGATAGACAAGGTTGATTCTTCGTGGACCCTTCGTGGGTGGAGCCCTCCGTGGACTCGCACAACCGTTACCCTTCATAGGTTGAAGTCTCCATCAACATGGATGTACGATAGCACCACCTATCGGAACCACAGATAAAAAATCTCCGTGTCTACCACTACAAAATAAATACACTTCCGTGATGATACGTGTTTGTCATAGTAGGTTGCATTTTTTGTCATGCATGTACATCCATGACGATTTTATGACAGAATCAAGATAGTCATACCGGTGTTGTCGTAGAAGTGTTCCATGACATTACCAAAATTATCATCACGGAAGTGTCCACTTCCATGACGATAAATCGTGCGTCACAGAAGTGCTTTCGTCAAGGGTGACCGACACGTGGCATCCACCGTAACGGAACACCCTTAAGCTATCGGGTCGGGTTTTGGATCCGATAACCTGTTAACAGCCCCGACCAATGGGGATTTTCCACGTGTAAAATCATCATTGACTGGAGGAAACACGTGTCGGCTCATCGTTGGGACAGATGTCATCCACTCACTGGACAGAAGGCGCCTATGATACGTCGACACGTGGCACGGCCCAACAGTGGCCCATTCCTGTGAAAAGGCCGGCCCGTTTGACTTGGTCAAAAGCTGGCGGGCCGGCCCATGGAAAGCCTGTTAACGACCTGTTAGCATATAGCCCATTTATAGCCCGCTAACCCAAGGCCCGTTACGCCCTATCCGAATTAGGCCCAGTAGCGTCATCTAGGCCATCCAATATGATTCCAGCCCATTTTCACTTCTGGCCCATGTATAGCCCATGACGTCTTTCGGCCCATATGAGGCCCTTTGTAACTCTCGGTCCATTAGCGGCCCATGCTGGAAATGGCCCGTAATGAACAGTGTATTACTTTACACCCATTAACGGCCCATGGTGAAACTGGCCCGTAATGAATAGTGTATCACTTTATACCCATTAACCGCCTGTTATTCCGTTGGGCCGTTTCCAGCCCAAGTTAACTTTCGGCCTCTTAAGGGCCCATTTATTCTTGGGCTCATTTGCAGCATTCGGTTACTTACGGCCCGTTACTGTCATTTTCTGCTTGTGGGCCAAATTCAGCCCGTCGTTACAGTCGGCCCATTTGTGGACCGTTAGTCTGTTGGGCCATTTTCATTATATCACCAAATACGGCCTATTAACGGCCCGTTATGGTCAGCCCATAAAACGTACGATTTCCATTAAAGGCCCATCTACGGCCCATTAAAAGCCCGTACAAGACCCATAAATGAGTCGGCGGCCCATGGATCCTACGATACGTAGAAGGCCCATGGATCCTACGAGACGTAGAAGGCCCATGGATCCGACAGCCCGTACATGGCGCATGGATCCGACGGCCCGTACATGGCGCATGGATCCGACGGCCTGTACATGGCCCATGGATCTGACGGCCCGTGAAGGGCCATGGTCGGGCGAGTTGGCCCCCATTTGAATGATATAGCATATTCAAAGAATTATCCTACTCAATAATATCACCTCTAAAAAGCATACACTATACAACAAAGAGATCAAGGTATAGAAAGGTAGAATAATCCTACACTATACAATAAAGAAATTACAGCCGATTATACCCACTGGGCATTATGGTTCGGCACAAGTGATAATAAAGAATACACAAACAGCAAATTACATACAGTGGGAAAATACAACTCAGACATCATGGACGCGAATCAACTTAACTCCATTTGAACTATAATCTCTTCAGAAAATAGGATTGGCCGGATTCAGATAGCACAAATTTCAGTCTACAAAATCTCCAATTCCTTCATGGTTACCTCAGTGTCTTGTTTCATTTTTTTGACTCCTGCATCTAATACCTGCATGTCCAGTCTCAACTTGTTGATTATACGTTGACAATCATGTACACATTGTCTTGCCACCTCTAGTTGATGCTCGAGAACATCAGCACATTCCAATTCCAATCCATAATCATTCGGTAACGGCCATGCCGCACTGCTCGCAGATCTTTGTGTTGATGTCACTTCATCCTGAAATGTTTCTGTAAGTACACATGACTAGGGCAAAAATATAGTTACAACAGTGAAGCGAACAAGACACTATTTTGTACTACATGGCAAAACAGGACTAACAATAATGTTACACGTCACTTTCAAAAAAAATGTTACACGTCATGAAGCATAAGCAGGTGATATTTTAAAAATTATAAAAAAGATAGTCTGTGCAGCCTGCATACAGAAATCCCTCTTAGCTCACCAGAGGAGCATGATGTTGGGGCCCAATCGAAAACACAGACAAGTTACAAATTTAGACAGCACGTTGCGTATAAGTAAGCAAGCAGTTGGCCATTCTGTGCCTCAATTAAAGTCTTAGGGAGCATAATGAACAGCAGAGGGTTTCATACAAACATACTACAGCAGGCAAAACTATGCAATCATTAGCGTAGTATAAACTAGATTGTGAGCCTCATGCAATAATAGTTGGTTAATAGACTTCAAAGCTTCAGGCACACTTCGGCAGAGTAATTAAATGGTAAGGCCTTTAATTATGTCAACTAATAGTGATACAAGTACCGAACATCAGGCATGATTATTTGGGCATCTCATTAACTGAGGACAAATAAAGCAATTGAAAAGAGAAAATTAACTATGCCTGAAACAAACAAGGAATTGAACTGTTGAGTTGCATACAGTGACTTACCTTAGCAGGTTGAAGAGGCTCAGCGCAGCTCCTACTTCTCTTGCAAGGCTCCTTCCTAACATCTTGTACTTGGAAATCCTCAATCTTATCTTCATTGCACCCCCTCTGCAAGGTGACACAAACTAGTTACTCGTCTCCTTGGAAGATAAATATGCATACTTTCCAGTCTGTGAACACAAAAGGATGAGATTATAACAAAACAACACCACATAATGAAACATGCCGCATCTCTTGCACTTGCACACAATGAAATGAGCATTTACTATGTCTGCACTATGTAAAAACTAGGCATACCTTCGAACTGGATCTCCAGGTACTCTTGGAGAGCCTACTGTAGTGTACAGCCAAACCTTTATGTCACCTATGAGTTAGACAAGGCCCCACTACAGCAGCCCTTAGTGTTTAAATCGTTGACAAGCTCTGTTAGAGTGTTAGGTCAAGAACAGCAAGTAATCAAAGCAAACAGTCCTAGTATGGCTGGCTGATGCAAACAAGCAATTGAACAGATGTGTGAGCAAATCTTACATATCAAGAAAAGAAGCAAAGAAGGAGGCTTAAAGACCATCACTTGACTGACCAGATTTAAGGGGCATTTAAACATCATGTGCAACGTATGAACTAACATAAACATTGCATATTCCAGATTCTACAATGGAATGCACATGTATTAGGTTATGCCATGTATGATGATGCCTAAATGTACAGATAGCAGGCAGGAGTGATTCATCATTGCACGCACAATTGAATTGCAGGTTAAGGGCCAGTTCGATTCCGCCTTTTCAGGGCATATTGTCAAAATAAGCCATAAAAGATGTAAAGAAGTCATTTTTGAGTTATGGGCTTGGGCTTAACTAATTTCGCTTTGGAGGGGGGTGTTTCGGGTAGAACCTCACTAAAAATTGAAGGGAAGGGGAATAGTGAAATGACTCTGTTGTCTGCCTATATTACACTCAAAATGCAACTGCTGACGCCCGTGTCACACCTGACCCTCAAGTAAAAACAAACACGCAAGCATTCATTGCCCTGCCCGCTTGCATCTCCTCTCCCCTTTCCCTCTACCTCGATCCCCTGCCTGCAGCACTAGGGTTCCTCCAGCGAGCCGTCGCCACTGGTCCCATCTGGCCTGGTCCTCGACGATGCTATGTCCAGCTAGGCTACATGGCCGGCGGGTAGGGGCAAATCTCCCTGGCTGCTCCTCCCTCTGGCGCCGCCCCTCATTCTCATGGTCTCCAGCAGCTGCTCCACTGTGGTTCGTCCAACGCACTACTCCGGCGGGCGCTGCACAACTACGGCTGATGCCACACTACGGCAGAAGGCACCTTATTCCCCCTCCCCTCCTCCCAGGCCATGGCCTTGAGGTGCTGTTGAAGGATGAGCTCATCCAACAAGGTGAGGATCTCCTCTGATTTTTTGCCAAATTTTCATTCTGATCCACTATATGATGAATTGCTATGAGCTAGTTCTTCTGCTGCTATATGATGCATTGCTATGATCTGCTCCTGCTGCTGCTATATGATGAATTGCTATGAGCTGGTGCTGCTGTATGATGAGTTGCTATGAGCTGCTGCTGCTTCTATATGATGAATTGCTATGAGCTGCTGCTGCTGCTATATGATGAGTTGCTACAAGCTGCTCCTGCTACTGCTATATGATGAATTGCTATGAGCTGCTGCTGCTGCTGCTATATGATGAATTGCTATGAGCTGCTCCTGCTGCTGCTATATGATGAATTGCTATGAGCGGCTGGTGGTATATTATGAATTGCAGACTGTTGCTGCTGTATGATGAGTTGCTATGAGCTGCTGCTGCTATATGATGCTTTTAGGTGGTGCTGCTATATGATAATAACCAGCCACTTGGACCATCGAATTTCAATAAATAATTGTTCTTCATTTAAATGTGGGTCATGCGTTCTTCGTTTCAATTAGGTAATGGGAATCTATGGAAAACATTGACCAAAGTAGATTGTGCCAAGTAGATGGTATGTTTGTATTTGCATTTTGAGCAAATAGTGATGGTCTGTTTTCCTATCAAATTAATTACTGCACTAGGTTCAATTTGTGATGTTTGCAAGTCAAATTAATTTCCATATGGGCAGCAAAATGAAAAATATATAATGCAATCTAGACTTTCCACTGATCATACCAAAGATAAGCTGAAGACGCAGTGAAAAGAACTGGTTGGCTTATTACATGGAGCTTATATTCACAGGTGCTTATTTTCTTAGGATAACTCGTAATAACTGTCCCTAAGAAACTTGGCTAATAGAACTGGCATACAAATAACATGTCACGATGATTGCAATGGAGGAGTGACGTACCATAGCACACTGTATAGGCTCACCGTTGCCTCTCCTTTTTTTGCGATGTTCCCTGAAATTGCCACATACATCTTGTACTTTTTCATTGTGTAACCCTATCTGCAAGTTGACATGGCTAATTTCAGACATCTCTACATGATACTACATTGCATATCCCTTGTGCATATTTAAACCACCAATTAACGATTGTGTGCGTACCATAAACTAGCCATGACTTTGTATGCTGGACTAGCAGGCACTCTAAGGGAGCCTAATGTAGTGCACTGGAATTCCTACATGCCACCTACGATTTTGTGTAATGTACTGCCCCTGTTCCTAAATATATGTCTTTGTAGAGATTCCAGTATGGACCACATATATATGTATATAGATGCATTTTTGAGTGTAGATTCACTCATTTTGCTCCGTATGTAGCCTATAGTTGAATCTCTAGAAAGACTTATATTTAGGAATGGAGGTACGAGGTAGTATCATGTATGACATCTACATATCTAATTTAGCAGCCAGTAGTAGAAATCATTGTCTGCACAAAGGGATTACTGGTTGAAAATCCTAGCAAAGCACGCTGGCAGGCACAGAACAATACAAGAGAGAGAGAGAGACACACTTACAAGATCATAGCAATGCCTCAGTACAGGATCTTGGTTGGCCAAGTTGTTAGATCCAGAAGAAACATCGTCCTTATAGTTTTTGCCAGCTGCATAACAGGTAACTGAAGGAAATATGCCCTAGAGGCAATAATAAAGTTATTATTTATTTCCTTATTTCATGATAAATGTTTATTATTCATGCTAGAATTGTATTAACCGGAAACATAATACATGTGTGAATACATAGACAAACATAGTGTCACTAGTATGCCTCTACTTGACTAGCTTGTAAATCAAAGATGGTTAAGTTTCCTAACCATAGACATGAGTTGCCATTTGATTAACGGGATCACATCATTAGGAGAATGATGTGATTCACTTGACCCATTCAGTTAGCTTAGCACTTGATCGTTTAGTATGTTGGTACTGCTTTCTTCATGACTTATACAAAGTTCCTACAACTATGAGATTATGCAACTCCCGTTTACCGGAGGAAAACTTTGTGTGCTATCAAACATCACAACGTAACTGGGTGATTATAAAGGAGCTCTATAGGTGTCTCCGAAGGTACATGTTGAGTTGGCGTATTTCGAGATTAGGATTTGTCACTCCGATTGTCGGAGAGGTATCTCTGGGCCCACTCGGTAATGCACGTCACTATAAGCCTTGCAAGCATTGTAACTAATGAGTTAGTTATAGGATGATGTATTACGGAATGAGTAAAGAGACTTGCCGGTAACGAGATTGAACTAGGTATTGGATACCGACAATCGAATCTCGGGCAAGTAACATACCGATGACAAAGGGAACAACGTATGTTGTTATGCGGTTTGACCGATAAAGATCTTCGTAGAATATGTAGGAGCCAATATGAGCATCCAGGTTCCGCTATTTGTTATTGACCGGAGACGTGTCTCGGTCATGTCTACATAGTTCTCGAACCCGTAGGGTCCGCACGCTTAAGGTTTCGATGACAGTTTTATTATGAGTTTATGAGTTTTGATGTACCGAAGGAGTTCGGAGTCCCGGATGAGATCGGAGACATGACGAGGAGTCTCGAAATGGTCGAGACGTAAAGATCGATATATTGGACGACTATATTCGGACATCGGAAAGGTTCCGAGTGATTCGGATATTTTTCGGAGTACCGGGGAGTTACGGGAATACGGGGAAGAGTATTGGGCCTTAATGGGCCTTAGTGGGAAGGAGCCAGGAGGTGGCGCGCGCCGCTCCCAAGCCCAGTCCGAATTGGACAAAGGGTTTGGGGCGCGGCCCCCCTCTCCCTTCCTTCTCCACTCCCCTCCTTTCCCCCCTTCTCCTAGTTGGACTAGGAAAGAAGGAGTCCTACTCCCGGTGGGAGTAGGACTCCCCTTGGCGCGCCCTCCTTGGCCGGCCACCCCCTCCCCCTTGGCTCCTTTATATACGGGGGCAAGGGGGCACCCCATGACACACAACTTGATCTTCGTAATCGTTCCTTAGCCGTGTGCGGTGTCCCCCTCCACCATATTCCACCTCGGTCATATCGTTGCGGTGCCTAGGCGAAGCCCTGCGTCGGTAGAACATCATCATCGTCACCACGCCGTCGTGCTGACGGAACTCATCCCCGACACCCTGCTAGATCGGAGTCCGGGGATCGTCATCGAGCTGAACGTGTGCTGAACTCGGAGGTGCCGTACGTTCGGTACTCGGATCGGTCGGATCGTGAAGATGTATGACTACATCAACCTCGTTGTCATAATGCTTCCGCTTACGATCTATGAGGGTACATGGACAACACTCTCCCCTCTCGTTGCTATGCATCACCATGATCTTGCGTGTGCGTAGGAATTTTTTTGAAATTACTACGTTCCCCAAGAGTGGCATCCGAGCCAGGTTTTATGCGTAGATGTCATATGCACGAGTAGAACACAAGTGAGTTGTGGGCGATACAAGTCATACTGCTTACCAACATGTCATACTTTGGTTCAGCAGTATTGTGAGATGAAGTGGCCCGGACGGGCATTACGCATATGCTTACGCGAGACTGGTTTCACCGTTACGAGCACTCATGCTTAAAGGTGGCTGGCGGGTGTCTGTCTCTCTCACTTTAGTTGAACCGAGTGTGGCTACGCCCGGTCCTTGAGAAGGTTAAAACAGCACTAACTTGACAAACTATCATTGTGGTTTTGATGCGTAGGTAAGAACGGTTCTTGCTCAGCCCGTAGCAGCCATGTAAAATTTGCAACAACAAAGTAGAGGACGTCTAACTTGCTTTTGGAGGGCATGTTGTGATGCGATATGGTCAAGACGTGATGCTATATTTTATTGTATGAGATGATCATGTTTTGTAACCGAAGTTATCGGCAACTGGCAAGAGCCATATGGTTGTAGCTTTATTGTATGAAATACAAACGCCCTGTAATTGCTTTACTTTATCACTAAGCGGTAGCGATAGTCGTAGAAGCAATAGATGGCGTAAACGACAACGATGCTACGATTGAGATTAAGGTGTCGCACCGGTGACGATGGTGATCACAATGATGCTTCGGAGATGGAGATCACAAGCACAAGATGATGATGGCCATATCATACCACTTATATTGATTGCATGTGATGTTTATCCTTTTATGCATCTTATCTTGCTTTGATTGACGGTAGCATTTTAAGATGATCTCTCACTAAAATTATCAAGAAGTGTTCTCCTTGAGTATGCACTGTTGTGAAAGTTCTTCGTGCTGAGACACCACGTGATGATCGGGTGTGATAAGCTCTACGTTCAAATACAACGGGTGCAAAACAGTTGCACACGCGGAATACTCAGGTTAAACTTGACGAGCCTAGCATATACAGATATGGCCTCGGAACACGGAGACCGAAAGGTCGAGCGTGAATCAGATAGTAGATATGATCAACATAGTGATGTTCACCATTGAAAACTACTCCATCTCACGTGATGATCGGACATGGTTTAGTTGATTTGGATCACGTGATCACTTAGATGACTAGAGAGATGTCTGTCTAAGTGGGAGTTCTTAAGTAATATGATTAATTGAACTTAAATTTATCATGAACTTAGTCCTGGTAGTATTTTGCAAATTATGTTGTAGATCAATAGCTTGCGTTATTGCTTTCATATGTTTATTTTGATATGTTCCTAGAAAATTTGTGTTGAAAGATGTTAGTAGAAATGATGCGGATTGGATCCTTGATCTGAGGTTTATCCTCATTGCTGCATAGAAGAATTATGTCCTTAATGCACCGCTAGGTGACAGACCTATTGTAGGAGCAGATGCAGACGTTATGAACGTTTGGCTAGCTCAATATGATGACTACTTGATAGTTTAGTGCACCATGCTTAACGGCTTAGAATCAGGACTTCAAAGATGTTTTGAACGTCATGGACCATATGAGATGTTCCAGGAGTTGAAGTTAATATTTAAAGCAAATACCCGAGTTGAGAGATATGAAGTCTCCAACAAGTTCTATAGCTAAAAGATGGAGGAGAATCGCTCAACTAGTGAGCATGTGCTCGGATTGTCTGGGTACTTCAATCGCTTGAATCAAGTGGGAGTTAATCTTCCAGATAAGATAGTGATTGACAGAATTCTCTAGTCACCATCACTAAGTTACTAGAACTTCGTGATGAACTATAGTATGCAAGGGATGACGAAAATGATTCCCGAGCTCTTCGTGATGTTGAAATCAACGAAGGTAGAAATCAAGAAAGAGCATCAAGTGTTGATGATTGACAAGACCACTAGTTTCAAGAAAAGGGCAAAGGGAAAGAAAGGGAAACTTCAAGTAGAATGGCAAACAAGTTGTCACTCCCATGAAGAAGACCAAAGCTGGACCAAAGCCTGAAATTGAGTGCTTACACTGCAAAGAAAATGGTCACTGGAAGCGGAAATGCCCTAAATATTTGGTGGATAAGAAGGATGGAAAAGTGAACAAGGGTATATTTGATATACAGGTGTTTGATGTGTGCCTTACTAGTGTTTATAGTAGCCCCTGAGTATTTGATACTTGTTCGGTTGCTAAGATTAGTAACTCGAAACAGGAGTTACATAATAAACAGAGACTAGTTGAGGGGAAGTGATGATGAGTGTTGGAAATAGTTCCAAGATTGATATGATCATCATCACACACTCCCTATATTTTCGAGATTAGTGTTAAACCTAAATAAATGTTATTTAGCGTTTGCATTGAGCATGAATATGATTTGATCATGTTTATTGCGATACAGTTATTTATTTGAAGTTAAAGAATAATTGTTATTCTATTTACATGAATAAGACCTTCGATGGTTATACACCCAATGAAAATAGTTTGTTGGATCTCGATCGTAGTGATACACATATTCATAATATTGATGCCAAAAGATGCAAAGTTAATAATGATAGTGCAACTTATTTGTGGCACTGCCGTTTGGGTCATATCGGTGTAAAGCGCATGAAGAAACTCCATAAAGATGGATTTTCGAAATCACTTGGTTATGAATCATTTGATGCTTACGAACCGTGCCTTTTGGGCAAGATGACTAAAACTCCGTTCTCCGGAACAATGGAACAAGCTACTGATTTATTGGAAATAATACATACCGATGTATGCGATCCAATGAGTGTTGATGCTCGTGGCAAGTATCGTTATTTTTTGACCTTCACAAGATGATTTGAGCAGATATGGGTATATTTACTTGATGAAACATAAGTCTGAAATAGTTGAAAGGTTCAAAGAATTTTAGAGTGAAGTGGAAAAATCATCGTAACAAGAAAATAAAGTTTCTGCGATCTGATCGCGGAGACAAATATTTGAGTTACCAGTTTGGTCTTCAATTAAAACAATGTGGAATAGTTTCATAGATCACGCCACCTGGAACACCACAACGTTATGGTGTGTCCGAACGTTGTAACCACACTTTTTGGATATGGTGCGATCTATGATGTCTCTTACTGATTTACCACTATTGTTTTTGGGTTATGCATTAGAGACAGCTGCATTCATGTTAAAAGGGCACCATCTAAATCCGTTGAGACGACACCATATGAACTGTGGTTTAGCAAGAAACCCAAGTTGTCGTTTCTTAAAGTTTGGGGCTGCGATGCTTATGTGAAAAAGTTTCATCCTGATAAGCTCAAACCCAAATTGGTGAAGTGCGTCTTCATAGAATACCCAAAGGAAACTGTTGGGTACACCTTCTATCACAGATCCGAAGGCAAGATATTCGTTGCTAAAAATGGATCCTTTCTAGAGAAGGAGTTTCTCTCGAAAGAAGTGAGTGGGAGGAAAGTAGAACTTGATGAGGTAACTGTACCTTCTCCCGAATTGGAAAATAGTTCATCACTGAAATTTGTTCCAGTGATTCCTACACCAATTAGTGAGGAAGCTAATGATGATGATCATGAAAATTCTGATCAAGTTACTACAGAACCTCGTAGGTCTTCCAGAGTATGGTCCGCACCAGAGTGGTACGGTAATCCTGTTCTGAAAGTCATGTTACTAGACCATGATAAACCTATGAACTATGAGGAAGCGATGATGAGCCCAGATTCCGCAAAATGGCTTGAGTTCATGAAATCTGAGATCGGATCCATGTATGAGAACAAAGTGTGGACTTTGGTTGTCTTGCCCGATGATCAGCAATCCATAGAAAATAAATGGATCTTCAAGAGGAAGACGAACACTGATAGTAGTGTTACTATCTACAAAGCTCGACTTGTCGCAAAAAGGTTTTTGACAAGTTCAAGGTGTTGACTACAATGAGATTTTCTCAACTGTAGCGATGCTTAAGTCTGTCCGAATCATGTTAGCAATTGCCACAATTTATGAAATCTGGCAAATGGATGTCAAAACTGCATTCCTTAATGGTTTTCTTAAAGAAGAGTTGTATATGATGCAACCAGAAGGTTTTGTCAATCCTAAAGGTGCAACAAAATACGCAAGCTCGAGCAATCCATCTATGGACTGGTGCAAGCATCTCGGAGTTGGAATATACGCTTTGATAAGTTGATCAAAGCATATGGTTTTATACAGACTTTTGGAGAAGCCTATATTTACAAGAAAGTGAGTGGGAGCTCTGTAGCATTTCTAAAACTATATGTAGATGACATATTTTTGATTGGAAATCATATGGAAATTCTGGATAGCATGAAAGGATACTTGAATAAGAGTTTTTCAAAGCAAGACCTCGGTGAAGCTGCTTACACATTGAGCATCAAGATCTATATAGATAGATCAAGACGCTTGATAAGATTTTTCAATGAGTACATACCTTGATAAATTTTTGAAATAGTTCAAAATGGAACAGTCAAAGAAGGAATTCTTACCTGTGATGCAAAGGTGTGAAGTTGAGTAAGACTCAAGACCCGACCATGGCAGAAAATAGAAAGAGAATGAAAAGTCATTCCCTATGCCTCAGTCATAGGTTCTATAAAGTATGCTATGCTGTGAACCAGACCTATTGGATACCTTGCTCTGAGTTTGACAAAGGAATACAGTTTTTATCTAAGAGTAGATCACTGGACAGCGGTCAAGAATATCCTTAGTGAGGACTAAGGAGATGTTTCTTGACTATGGAGGTGATAAAAGAGCCCGTCGTAAAAAGTTACAATGATGAAAGCTTTTACACTAATCCAGATGACTCTAAATCTCAATCTGGATACATATTGAAAGTGGGAGCAATTAGCTAGAGTAGCTCCGTGCAGAGCATTATGGACATAGAATATTTGCAAAATACATACGACTCTGTATATGACAGACCCGTTGACTAAACTTCTCTCACAAGCAAAACATGATCATACCTTAGTACTCTTTGGGTGTTAATCACATAGAGATGTGAACTAGATTATTGACTCTAGTAAACCCTTTGGGTGTTGATCACATGACGATGTGAACTATGGGTATTAATCACATATAGATGTGAATATTGGTGTTAAATCACATGGCGATGTGAACTAGATTATTGACTCTAGTGCAAGTGGGAGACTGAAGGAAATATGCCCTAGAGGCAATAATAAAGTTATTATTTATTTCCTTATTTCATGATAAATGTTTATTATTCATTCTAGAATTGTATTAACCGGAAACATAATACATGTGTGAATACATAGACAAACATAGTGTCACTAATATGCCTCTGCTTGACTAGCTTGTTAATCAAAGATGGTTAAGTTTCCTAACCATAGACATGAGTTGTCATTTGATTAATGGGATCACATCATTAGGAGAATGTTGTGATTGACTTGACCCATTCAGTTAGCTTAGCACTTGATCGTTTAGTATGTTGGTATTGCTTTCTTCATGACTTATACAAAGTTCCTACAACTATGAGATTATGCAACTCCCATTTACTGGAGGAACACTTTGTGTGCTACCAAACATCACAACGTAACTGGGTGATTATAAAGGAGCTCTATAGGTGTCTCCGAAGGTACATGTTGAGTTGGCCTATTTTGAGATTAGGATTTGTCACTCTGATTGTCGGAGAGGTATCTCTGGGCCCACTCGGTAATGCACATCACTATAAGCCTTGCAAGCATTGTAACTAATGAGTTAGTTGCGGGATGATGTATTACGGAACGAGTAAAGAGACTTGCCGGTAACGAGATTGAACTAGGTATTGGATACCGACAATCGAATCTCGGGCAAGTAACATACCAATGACAAAGGGAACAACGTATGTTGTTATGCGGTTTGTCCGATAAAGATCTTCGTAGAATATGTAGGAGCCAATATGAGCATCCAGGTTCCGCTATTGGTTATTGACCGGAGACGTGTCTCGGTCATGTCTACATAGTTCTCGAACCCGTAGGGTCCGCACGCTTGAGGTTTTGATGACAGTTTTATTATGAGTTTATGAGTTTTGATGTACCGAAGGAGTTCGGAGTCCCGGATGAGATTTGGGACATGACGAGGAGTCTCGAAATGGTCGAGACGTAAAGATCAATATATTGAACGACTATATTCGGACATCGGAATGGTTCCGAGTGATTCGGGTATTTTTTGGAGTACCGGGGAGTTACGGGAATACGGGGAAGAGTATTGGGTCTTAATGGGCGTTAGTGGGAAGGAGCCAGGAGGTGGCGCGCGCCCCTCCCAAGCCCAGTCTGAATTGGACAAAGGGTTTGGGGCGTGGCCCCCCTCTCCCTTCCTTTTCCACTCCCCTCCTTTCCCCCCTTCTCCTAGTTGGACTAGGAAAGAAGGAGTCCTACTCCCGGTGGGAGTAGGACTCCCCTTGGCGCGCCCTCCTTGGCCAGCCACCCCCTCCCCCTTGGCTCCTTTATATACGGGGCAAGGGGGCACCCCATGACACACAAGTTGATCTTCGTGATCGTTCCTTAGCCGTGTGCGGTGCCCCCCTCCACCATATTCCACCTCGGTCATATCGTTGCGGTGCCTAGGCGAATCCCTGCGTAGGTAGAACATCATCATCGTCACCACGCCGTCGTGCTAACGGAACTCATCCCCGACACCCTGCTGGATCAGAGTTCGGGGATCGTCATCGAGCTGAACGTGTGCTGAACTCGGAGGTGCCGTACGTTCGGTACTCGGATCGGTCGGATCATGAAGACGTATGACTACATCAACCGCATTGTCATAACGCTTCCGCTTACGGTCTACGAGGGTACGTGGACAACACTCTCCCTTGTCGTTGCTATGCATCACCATGATCTTGCCTGTGCGTAGGATTTTTTTGAAATTACTACGTTCCCCAACAGTAACAGCGACCGGTTAGTATATTTGAAGTACATCGGGCAGGTGATGCTGGATAGGTTTAAAGGTGACAAGGACCTAGGCTGTGGCGGGTGCTTGGCATCTCTCCAAACGGTGGGAATCAGGTTAGAAACATCGAGGGTGATGACATCGCGCTGGCTGTCGGGGTCTGGTAAGGAGATCTAGAACCGTCGAGTAGGGTGTTTGTGGAGCGGCTCCGGTAGGGTGGACTACGGTGTGGGCGAAGCGGATCTGTGGGCGTGGACGAGGGCATAGGTGAAGCTGCTCCAGTGGTTGGGTTAAGGATGGTGTCGACGACGCGGATCTGCGGTCATGGACGGGGCGTCCGAAGCTTCTCCGGTGGTTGGGGTTAAGGATGGTGTCGACGATGCAGATCTGCGGCCGTGGACGGGGCATCAGAAGCTGCTTCGGTGGTTGGGTTAAGGGTGGTGTCAACGATGCGGATCTGCGGCCGTGGACGGGGCGTTAGAAGCTGCTCCGGTAGGTTGGTTGTGGGTGCGAGGAAGCGGATCTGAGGCCGTGGACTTGTGAGTTGGCAAAGCGGCCCCGGTAGGGTTGAGAATGGTATAGGCGAAGCTACTCCGGTAGGGTTGGCGATGGTGTCGGCGAAGCGGCTCCGGTAGGGTTGAGGAAGGTGTCGGTGAAGCGGCTCCGGTACGGTTGAGGAAGGTGTCGGCGAAGAGGATCAGAGGCCGTCGACGGGGGTGTCGGTGGGGCGGCTCTGGGGGGTGTGGACGAAGCGTCTCCGGTGGGGAGTATGAATGAGCCGCTGTAGATGCGCGGCGGTTGACAAGAGTACCGGCGAAGCAGATCCGGTGCCATGGACAAGGTCGGCACTGAACGGGCTGTGGTACAGTGGTGGATGAGCAGTCTACTTGTTTCTAGGGGAGGTGGGAGGGGTAGATTCGGCCGCAGAAGCAGATCCGGCGAGGTGGACGCCGCTGGCAGTGAATGTGCTATGGTATGCCGGTGGATGAGCAGTCTAGGGTTTCGAGAAGGAAGGGGAGAAAGGGCGATGATGTACGGACGGCGTGATGTAAGATGCTCTGGTGCTGTGGAGTTAGTCGTTTTTGCGGGAGGGGGAGAGGAAATGTGGGTGCCGTGTAGTGGGGGGAACCGGAAGTTACCAAAGCAGCCCCGACCTATCATGTAGATGAGGGCGGTATTGTAACTATTGGTCTCCGTGCACCAAGGACAAAAGGGGGATTTCGCATGCTAAAGACTAAGGTGGCGGAAATTTTAGAAGGAGGCGGGAGATTTTTCCGCCCGCGGGATCGTTCGTATCCAGTTTGAACTAATTTTGGACCGTGCTAGCGGGAAGGTCATGCTAGACTGTGTACACAGGGCACGCGTCAGCAGTTGATAACTGGTGTGAAGTCCACCCCAGAAAAAGACAATAACTCAGGATGATGCGCCGATAACTTGGACGTTCACACGGGCGCGACCAATCGTACAGGTGTAGTGGCGCGTTCACAAAAAAGGGATCAAACGCTCAGCCTATGTATTTCTCATGTAAATAGATAATTTAGTGCCATTGGTTATTTACTTTAAACATAATGCGTTGACATGTTAGTGTAGAGGCGCACAAAAAGAAATAGATATTGTAGTCAGCTACTTAAAAGTGTTACCTCATATGATTACATAGCCTCCATTTCATAATTTGTGTACCCGTTGAATTCACATATGAATATTACATATATTACTTCAAAATAGAAACTTAAATCATCCAAGACTAATTAATTTGAATGCAAGAGTAACAATGGTGCATGTACATGATAGCTACGTTGGTTGTTTGAAGAAACATCACTGTAACTTTGGCATGCACAACTGAAAAGGTTTATTTAAATAGAAAAAAATGTGATATGTGAGTGTCCAATCTTTATAGCGTTGAATCGATATTGTACCTTTGGCCACGATACGAAGTAGATATTGACTTATGTTCAAGCGATGCACGTCCACGATCGCTAGATAGTGATACGTGAATGAATTGTGCAATCTCTCTCACACGCATAAATATCTCATTTCCCTGTGGGCATCGGAATCACACACACGCACTTCATGTATTTCTCTCCCTCCGTCAGGGTTAAATTCATCTTTCTACCCCGTCCTATAAGTCTCTCACACAGAAACACACATGCTCTCTATGTCTAACACGCCCACCCCTTTAATTCCGCCCACCCACGGCCACTAATGTCTCAAAGTATAATAATGTGTCTCACACATATGCTATCTACCTATCCCTTAATATAGCTAGATATGTGTCACACAAACTCCTTCTCCCTACTAGCAAGATGCCCATGCATTGCACGGAACATCAAGATGCATTTGTATGAGAAGTTTATCTTGTGGGAGAAAAGGATGAGCGAGGGAATGCCTTATTTGCAAATGCGGAGAGGGGTGTGGGTATCTTTTTGCAAAATTGCCATAGTTTCCTTCTTGTCCGTCGGATATAAATCGGATGGCCTATATTGCTGGATGGCAGGAACACCATCATCACCAACTCTATTTTTTTATAAGAGTAGAGATATGTGAGTATCACTGTCCCTCCCCCACACACACACCTACACTTCCCAACACCGAAGGAGTAGGGTGACACCTCGATCTTGATACTAATCTATCGACTGGCTTCTCTCTCAAACATACACACACACACACACACACACACACTACCTGACACCGAAGGAGTAGGGTGGCACATTGATCTTGATAATAATCTATCTACTCGTCTTTCAAACACACACACACACACACACACTCGCTAGTTGTGCCTTTGTGCCTACCGCGCACACTCTCGATACGTCTTTCTCACCCCCCCCAACAATGACAGCAGAAGGGTGACAACTCGATCTGATCATAATCTGTCAATTGGTTTCTCTCTCAAACATTGTGTCTCGGTGCCTCGCTCGGTAGCCCCCTCGATATGTAGACTTCTCGCGTGCGCACAGCTGTAGTGACAATGACGCTAAACCTAGTGTGCCTTGTTTTTACCGGCCTCATGTGATAGTTTTCACCCTGTTTTCTGTTAATTAACAAGGCAACCTTTTCTTTGTTATTACTAGTGAATCTGAAATCATTCGGGGCAGACATAAAATATATCACTTCAACCCAATTATCGCAGCAACTATTTTAAAAGAAATTAGCTAGCTGTCCGTGCGTTGCACGGAACATCAAGATGCATTTGTATGAATAGTTTATCTTGTGAGAGAAAAGGCTGAACGAGAGAAGGCCTTATTTGCGAACGTGGAGAGATGTGTGGGTATATTTTTGCAAAACTGCCATAGTTTCTTTCCTATCCGTTAGATATAAATCCGACGGCCTATATTGCAGGATGACACGCACACCATCGTCACCAACTCTGTTTTCTACTCCCTCCATCCGAAAATACTTGTCATCAAAATGGATAAAAGGAGATGTATCTAAAACTAAAATACATCTAGATACATTTCCTTTTATCCATTTTGATGACAAGTATTTCCGAACGGAGGGAGTATTTGTCTTTTTAGAGATTTCAACAAGTGACTATGACCGGACCTTACCAACATACTCAAAAAAGTAGTCCATAATTTTGATGTTACCCTCTTTTCTTGGCGGTGCAGTGCCATCTGGATACCTCATAAATAAATCAAGGACAAATCTTACCCCTTCCTGAAAAGACATACGGAGCAAAATGAGTGAATCTACACTCTAAAATATGTCTACATACACATCCGTATGTGGTAGTCCATTTGAAATCTGAAAAAGGCAAATATTTAGGAACGCATGGAGTATATATATAAGAGTAGACATGGAGATATATCTCCAGCATGGTCTACAACAAAAATGTGTTGGGCTAGTTAGCGCCAGATGCTCGCAACACGATGACATGAGTTCGAATTCTGTCTATGAACTTTAGATTTTTATATTATATATTACTCTACTTATTTAATATATACTTCTTTCGCTACTGTACTGATAGTGGAACCCACAGAGTACTTAGAATACAAGATTAAGGATGGACTTGTGATAGTGGAACCCACAGAGTACTTAGCATATGTGATAGACCAAGCATAAGTCATGCACACAAACCTGGATCACAGTGGGCTTCTTCCTCACTTTGTCCTTTAGATCCTTCTCTCGTCCCAGGACTGTGGTGTACTCAACATCTAGCCCAGCGACCCACTCATCATCTGAGTCTTCGAACATGCGTCTGAAGCGAGAAAGGCATCCTTTCACCATCGCGGAAGAACGTGTGTAGATGACGTCGAACTCATCGCCGGTGATGGTTCTAACCTTGTACTCATTGCCGATCGGGGAGATTTGGGATGCCATGGATTTGGGAGGAGGGTTAGTGTCGGTGTCAAAACCGGTGGATCTCGGGTAGGGGGTCCCGAACTGTGCGTCTAGGCGGATGGTAACAGGAGACAAGGGACACGATGTTTTTACCCAGGTTCGGGCCCTCTCGATGGAGGTAAAACCCTACTCCTGCTTGATTGATATTGATGATATGGGTAGTACAAGAGTGGATCTACCACGAGATCAAGGAGGCTAAACCCTAGAAGCTAGCCTATGGTATGATTGTTGTAATGGTTGTGTGTCCTACGGACTAAAACCCTCCGGTTTATATAGACACCGGAGAGGGCTAGGGTTACACAGAGTCGGTTACAATGGTAGGAGATCTACATATCCGTATCGCCAAGCTTGCCTTCCACGCCAAGGAAAGTCCCATCCGGACACGGGACGAAGTCTTCAATCTTGTATCTTCCTAGTCTTGGAGTCCGGCTGACGATGATAGTCCGGCTGTCCGGACACCCCCTAGTCCAGGACTCCCTCAGTAGCCCCTGAACTAGGCTTCAATGGCGATGAGTCCGGCGCGCATATTGTTTGGCATTGCAATGCGGGTTCCTCCTTCGAATAATTCATAGAAGATTGTGAACACCAGGATAGTGTCCGGCTCTGCAAAATAAATTCCACATTCCACCGCAGAGGGAATAATATGTACACAAGTTCAATCTGCTGACGTATTTTGTGGCATGACGTCATACCACCACCAAGCTTTTACTTGAATCGTTTTTTATTATACCACCTCAGCGCGTTTAGCGAAGCGGTTTCCTTGGCACGTCTTGTCGAAGCAGAGATCGTGTTCCCCTTATTCCGGGATTCTCATCAATACGGATGTGGGTAACCCAACCGCGCCATTGATGGTGGCTCTTGGGAGATAAGCGAGTTTTACCAGGCCGGTGGGGACGCATAGTCTTCGTCCGCCTATATATAAGGGGATAAGGATCCGCCTTTCACCTACGCCTTCTTCCTCCTTTGCTTATCCATCTCCGCGCACTCGAGCTCCAGCGCCCGAGCCCGCACATCTCGTCTCGACCTTCTCCAGTCATGTCCGGAGCGGGAGGCAAGTGGTTGGCCTCCTACGTTACGGAGGAGCACATCGAAAAGCTGCGCGGCGCCGGATACCTTTCCAGCGACATCGCGCACCGGCTGCCCGACGAGGGGCAGCTCATCCCCACCCCCAGGCCCCATGAGAGGGTCGTATTCCTTCCCCACTTCCTCCGCGGATTGTTCTTCCCACTTCATCCCTTCGTCTGGGGGCTCATGTACTACTAAGGCCTGGACTTCCACTATCTGGCGCCAAACTTCATCCTCAACATCTCGGCGTTTATCGTTGTGTGTGAGGCCTTCCTCTGCATCCGGCCCCACTCCGGCTTGTGGCTAAAGACCTTCAATGTCAAGCCGAAGGTAGTGAAGGGCGTCCAAGCGGAGTGCGGAGGTGCCATGGTGGGCAAAATACCCAACGTCACCTGGCTCGAGGGGGCCTTCGTGGAGTCCATCAAGGGATGGCAATCAGGGTGGTTCTACATCACCGAGCCGCGTGACCCTAAATGGGCAGCGGCCCCCGAGTTCAGATCTGGTATCCTCATGCAACTCACCTCCTGAAAAGAGAAGGGCTTGCTATGGGGTAGTTCGGAGGAGCTGACAGGACTCCAGTCCTGTCTCCAGACCTTGGTGAACAAGAAGCTTAGGCTTGTCAATGTGATCCAGGTCATGCTCGTCCGCCGGATTCTCCCCTGCCAACAGCGGGCCTTCAATTTGTGGGAGTTCGATCCGGCACAACACTGGACCCTAAGCGGGCTCTTCGACACGAAGTACGAAGCTGCCTAGAGGGTGCTGCTCAAGGACGGAGAAGCACCCGCATCTGCGACGGAAGACCACGGATTCAGCACCAAGCGCCCGGCCGACGAGGTAAGCTTTGTTATCCTCTATGGGACACTTATTTTCTTTCATAGTTTAACTCTATGTGGGATCTAAAACTCCCAATGCCTTTGACAGGACTGGCAGAGGACATCCAGACAGGTAGACTGTCCGACTCCCCTTCTCGAAGATCCAGCAGACGCCCGCTTAACGGGGCTGCTAGTCCCGACACTTTTTGTGGTGCCGGAGAAGAAGGCCAAGAAGAAGGCCACGGGAACTCGAAGAAGTTCCCGGCGCCAGGTGATATCGGACTCATCGTCCGATGGCTCCGAGGCGGACTCCTCCCCCGAAGACGAGGAGGAGAAAGAGGACTCTCTCTCGAAGGAGGGAGAGAGGAAGAGGAAGGCGTCCCCAATGGGGGAGGCCGAAGGGTCCAAGAGGGGAAGGACCCTTCCCCCGGACAGCTCCGCCAACGCCAACGTTGGCGACGAAGAGTGGCCCTCAAGGGCCAGGCCTCCGACAAGATCGTAAGTATCTGGATTCCTGAATGATTTATAATTTCTCTTTTGTGTCACATAGTGTCCTTCTAATGCCGCACACTACCTGTAGTCCGGCCGATGATGATCTTCCCGCTTCATCAAGCGGGTCATTGGCTCCGTCGGATGTAGATTCCATTCCGACTGCCTCCACCCCTCGCGATGCTGAGGACGCCGAGGTGGGATCCCAGGAGGGGACCCATCAGGAGGAGGTTCCGGAGGTGCCACAAGGCAGCCTCCCGGACTTTATGCCGGACTCCATGCTGGAACCCGCAGTGGTTCCGGAGTCCAGCAGGCGGCCCCTTCGTAAGAAGGGCAAGACCGTGACGTCGGCAGCCTCCATCCAACCGGAGGCGCCGGACAACTTGTTGGAGGCGCTTAACGGCGCTTCCATCGAGGAAGAGCACCGCACTATCATGAGTGCGGTGATTCAGAAGGTTCAGCTTGCCAAGAGCGGGCTGACCGAAGCCTGCAGTAGCCTTCTAATAGGCTTTGAGGTAAGAAGTTTGAAATATGTAATGTAATACCGCATAGACAGTAGCCCCTGAAGCTCAGTTCGGTGTTCGGAAAGAAAAACCGGATTGAGGATCTAAAAAAGATATACGCAGGAGTGCTAAAAATTATGTCAATATGGGTTTGCAGGCTGTGCTGCTGACCTCTGCCGCACTGACTGCGGAGGTCGGGGCTTTGAAGCAGGACCTCGAGCGGTCCGAGCAAGAGCTCGGCCTTGCCAAGAAGTAGCTCGAGGATAAAGAAGGTGAGTAACACCACTTTTAAATTTGTACCTTACAGAAAAAGGATTTTGGTTGCAATAGAAATAATCAAGGATAACGTGGGTACTGCAGGGGCCACGAACGAGGTGGCAACCCTGAAGGAGGCCGTGTCCACGGCCGAACACAATGCGGCCACGGAACGAGCGGAGCGAGAGAAGCAGGAGGCGCAGGTGGCGGAGGTGCGGCAAGAGCTCCAGGCTCTCATGGAAAAGCATGAGAGTTTGGAGCGCGGCTCGAAGACTCGAGAGTCCGACCTTTCCTCGGCTCTTGAAAGTGCCAAAGCCACTAAGGCCGAGGCCCATAAGTCCCTCCAGGAGATTGAGGCGATGAAGAAGATAGCGGCGGGTAAGGCATTTTTCATGCAAAGCAAGCATGTGAATGTAAATTACCTGTCACTTACCCGAATTCGGAGCTCTCCAGGGGCATTTGCAGATCTGCCTCACAGCGTGTCCGATGCCGCCGCATTCTACCGGGCCGAGGAGGGGAGCTCGACGAAGAATGTCTTCTGGTCTCAGTACGCTGAGGCCGGACATCTGGTGCCCCCTAGCGACCAGCTGAAGCAGCTAGTCGAGCTCCACAAGGTAGCCGAGCAGGCAATGAAGGGCCTCATAGTCCGGCTGTGGCCTGGAGAGGCCATGCCTGGGAGCTACTTCGGCCTCATGCGGCGGCTGGTGGATGCGTGCCCCTGGGTGGAAGTCATCAAGCACTCCTCCTGCATTGAAGGTGCCCATCGGGCCCTTGCCCGCGCAAAGGTGCATTGGGGCAGGCTGGATGCGGAGAGGCTTATCACGGACACGCGGCCAGCGGGCAAGGAGTATCATATGCCCGAGATGTACTATAAGAGTGTCCTGAAGGGTGCCCGCAAGATTGCGGATGAGTGCCCCAAAGATGTAATTATTGAGTAAACTCGCAATGTGTTATCCTGTGCGCTGAAAACTTTGTTCATGTGCGCTAAGCAACGCTTAATTATTTGAAATATTGCCTTTTGTGCGGCCGTTTATTAAATCTGAGAGATGGCAAGTCGTCGGCTTCAGCCCCCATGCCACGAGTGCTGGGGTGTTCGGGATGAACTTGAGCACTCTTGTTCCCATTTTTGGGTCCATCTAGGGAGGCGCTCAACACAACGAACAAGGCAACCGCACTTATAATGCTTGAACACTCTCACTTAGCCATAGAATTCTATAATTTTAAATTTCGGCGAAGCCCCTAGTATTCGGAAGACTGAGTTCGGGGCGCTATCCACGCCTGGGCCGGACGAAGCCGGTTCCTCGCTCTAAGCGGCATAAGTCTTTAAGGACTCGAAAAGACCTCTCGAACAGCGACCAGTCTCTCGCCTTATCATGACAGTCAGTTTTAGCTTTCTCCACTGAGGCGCTCGCCCAGCTCAACCGGGGCGCAATCGCAGTGGTTCTCCCAGTGCTACCTTAGCCGACAGAACGGAACGTAAGGTACCAAAACATGGGAGCCGGGCAAACCCAACTATTGACCCAAGACATGATTCGAAGCTGATGCATATAGTGCTATAAGTTCGGGGTGCCGCACTTGTGAAAGTGTTCGGACTTATCACACCATAATGCGGGGAACATAAGCCCCTGGTGTATTCGGCCGTACCAAAATGTACGGGTGCAAGATGTCATTAATGAACATATATGTAAAAAAAGTAATGCAATTATAGGCAAAAGGTGCTGCATTGTTTATTCAAGGAATTCTGCTATGAGTGCAGAACAATACAAATAGTACGGTAAGCAAGGGATTGGACTAATTAAACATATCCCCCTCCAGGGGTAGGCTATGAACTGGTGTATTTAACAAATTTAATGCTCATAATGGAGACCACCAGAGTGTTCGTCGTAGCCTTTGTCCCTCCCTGGCTGTTGCATCATGAGTTCGGCAGATCTACTGTCGGACAGGTTCTCTGGTGAACGGAGTCCTGTGGATAAAAAGGAAAAAATAAAAAACAAAAAGAGCGACACACTTGGGAGCCCCTGGTGTGGTTAAGCCGCACTCTGGGCCTGTCATGGTCGTGCCCCTCCCCCTATGCCCATGGTATCTCTAGAGCGTAATGATGTACGCGAAGAGCTGGTCTTGCAATCGTGCAAGGGCTGGGGTTGGGGCCGCATTTCTACGCGTGCTCGGGACGTGCCAGGTGGTCTTGATTGATGTTACTCCGGGCGTGTTTGGCCATGTCCGGTCGTTTAACAGCCGGACTCGAAAATTGCCTTCAAAGGCTGCTCTGTACTTCTATCGCGAGAGCCGCTGTGTGTTCCTCTGTTCGGAGGGAGCGTTCAGTATTTCCGTTGACCGTGATGACTCCACGAGGGCCTGGCATCTTGAGCTTAAGGTATGCATAATGCGGCACCGCATTGAACTTTGCAAACGCGGTTCGTCCGAGCAGGGCGTGATAGCCACTGCGGAATGGGACTATGTCGAAGATTAACTCCTCGCTTCGGAAATTATCCGGGGATCCGAAGACCACTTCCAGTGTGACTGAGCCTGTACAATTGGCCTCAACACCTGGTATGACGCCTTTGGAGGTCGTCTTTGTAGGTTTAATCCTTGAGGGTTCTATGCCCATCTTGCGCACTGTATCCTGATAAAGCAGGTTCAGGATGCTGCCGCCGTCCATCAGGACTCTAGTGAGGTGAAATCCATCGACGATTGGGTCTAAAACCAATGCGGCGAATCCGCCATGGCGGATACTGGTCGGGTGGTCTCTTCGATCGAAAGTGATCGGGCAAGAGGACCATGGATTGAACTTCGGGGCGACTGGCTCCATCACATATACGTCCCTGAGTGCACGCTTCCGCTCCCTCTTGGGTATATGGGTTGCGTATATCATGTTTACCGTCCGCACTTGTGGAGGGAAACCTTTCTGTCCTCTACTGTTCGGCGGCCGAGTCTCTTCCTCGTCATCGCTGTGCAGCCCCTTGTCATTGTTTTCGTCAATTAACTTGCCTGCCTGCTTGAATACCCAACAATCTCTATTGGTGTGATTAGCTGGCTTTTCGGGGGTGCCATGTATCTGGCAAGAGCGTCAAGTATTCGGTCCAAATTTGGACGGACCCGGAGTAGTTCTTTTGAATGGCTTCTTCCGCTGACCGGGTTTAGAGCCTCTGAATCCGGCGTTGACTGCCGTATCCTCATTGTTATCGCCGTTAACGTGGCGTTTGTTTTTGTTTCGACGCGACCTGCCATTGTGGTCCTTAGTATCCGGACTGCCAGCATTTTTGTTGAGGTTGTTGCTGCGAGCTAGCCAGCTGTCCTCTCCCGCACAGAAGCGGGTCATGAGTGATGTGAGGGCTTCCATGGATTTCGACTTTTACTGTCCTAGGTGCCGGACCAGCCACTCGTCGCGGATGTTATGTTTGAAGGCTGCGAGGGCCTCTGCATTCGGACAGTCGACGATTTGATTTTTCTTTGTTAAGAACCGTGTCCAGAACTTTCTGGCCGATTCGTCTAGCTGCTGAATTATGTGGCTTAGGTCATCGGCGTCTGGTGGTCGCACATATGTGCCCTGGATATTGTCGAGGAATGCGGCTTCCAGGTCCTCCCAACACCCAATTGACACTGCGGGCAAACTGTTAAGACAATGCCGAGCTGGTCCTTTAAGCTTGAGTGGGAGATACTTGATGGCGTGGAGATCGTCGGCGCGGGCCATATGGATATGAAGGAGATAATCTTCGATCCAAACCGCGGGGTCTGTTGTGCCATCGTAGGATTCAATGTTCACGGGTTTAAACCCTTCAGGGATTTGATGATCCATTACTTCGTCTGTGAAGCATAGTGGGTGTGCGGTGCCTCTATATTGAGCAATATCACGACGTAGCTCAAGAGAGTGTTGTCTGCTGTGTTCGGCCCGGCCGGAGTTGCTGTATCCGGCGCGACGGTAGTCGTCGTGGGTCGTGGGGCGCCCATGTGATCCGTAGATAGATCTGGATTGTCTTGCCTTATCCTCCAATATGTCTCGCAAGTCTGGTGCATTCCCTCGTGGCTTCGTACTTTTCAAGCGATGTCGGGGTACGGTCCTGATGGAGGGCCTAGATGCCTCTCTGTCACGGCCACGGGGTGGTCGATCTGCCGTATTGTGCGCTGGTGATGAAGGTTTGTATGCTTCCTCCTCTAGTCGGGGGAGCACCTTGCGTTTTGGGTAACTTTTGGAGGGGCGTTCGAGTTCATACTCTTCGGCCACGAGGACCTCGGTCCGTCTGTCGGCCAGCAAGTCTTGATCAGCTTGAAGCTGTTGCTGCTTTTTCTTTAGGCTATTTGCCGTGGCTATAAGCCTGCATTTAAAACGCTCTTGTTCGACGGAATCCTCTGGCACGAAGAATTCGTCGTCGTTGAGGCTTGCCTCGTCTCCGGAGGGAGGCATGTAGTTTTCATCCTCCTCGTCTGCCGCTCTCTCTCGAGGGCTGGCTTCCCCATCCTCCTGTGCTGAATCTTGCTGGAGGGGGTTGTCTTCGGCACTCTCTGGGGTGTTATTATATCCGATGCCGGAATCTCCATTCTTACTATGGCGGGATTTAGAGCGGCGCCGCTGATGTCGGCGCTTGGGCTGTTTCTTAGAAGAATCTGCCTCCGCTGCTTCTTCGCCATCCCCATCCTTTGGGGTGTCCACCATGTATATGTCGTATGACGAGGTGGTCTTCCAGTGCCCTGTAGGCACTGGTTCTTGATCGTCTCCGGCATCATCGCCCATACCGTCGATGTCTTCGGAGTCGTAGTCTAGCATGTCGGTGAGATCGTCGAAAGTGGCTACAAAGTGGGTGGTGGGTGGGCTTTAAATTTCTTTGTCGTCCGCATCCCAACCCTCCTGACCGTAGTCCGGCCAAGGTTCTCCTGATAACGAGAGATGCTTTAGCGAATTTAGGATGTGGCCAAAGGGTGAGTGCTGAAAGATGTCTGCGGCGGTGAACTCCATGATCGGTGCCCAATCGGATTCGATTGGCCGGGGCGCAGGAGATTCGGAGTCCGGCAAGGAGTCCGGCGCCTCGGAGTCACGAGCTTTATAAGGGACAAGGTTAGTATTCGGCTCCATCGCCGTAGAAGTTGCAGCTCCCGAGGCGGTGTCCAGCCACCTGTCCTCGATCTGTGCGGTATGCTCCGAACTACGGGTTAGAGCGAACTCGTGTGCAGCCTCCAGGGCACTGTCCGGCGGCAGAGCTAAATCATGGCCATCGTGACAGCGCGGCATGCTTGGCTGTGGCTTGAATCTGTCGAAGATCAAGTCTCCGCGGATGTCGGCCGTGAAGTTTAGGCTTCCAAACCTGACCTGATGGCCAGGGGCGTAGCTTTCGATCTGCTCCAGATGGCCAAGTGAATTGGCCTGCAGTGCAAAGCCGCCGAACACGAAGATCTGTCCGGGGAGAAAATTCTCACCCTGGACGGCGTTGTTGCTGATTGAAGAAGCCATCAAGCCTATCGGTGACGACACAGAGGAACTCTCAATGAAAGCACCAATGTCGGTGTCAAAACCGACGGATCTCGGGTAGGGGGTCCCGAACTATGCGTCTAGGCGAATGGTAATAGGAGACAAGGGACACGATGTTTTTACCCAGGTTCGGGCCCTCTTGATGGAGGTAAAACCCTACTCCTGCTTGATTGATATTGATGATATGGGTAGTACAAGAGTGGATCTACCACGAGATCAAGGAGGCTAAACCCAGAAGCTAGCCTATGGTATGATTGTTGTAATGGTTGTGTGTCCTACGGACTAAAACCCTCCGGTTTATATAGACACCGGAGAGGGCTAGGGTTACACAGAGTCGGTTACAATGGTAGGAGATCTACATATCCGTATCGCCAAGCTTGCCTTCCACGCCAAGGAAAGTCCCATCCGGACACGGGACGAAGTCTTCAATCTTGTATCTTCATAGTCTTGGAGTCCAGCTGACGATGATAGTCCGGCTGTCCGGACACCCCCTAGTCCAGGACTCCCTCAGTTAGGATTAGTGGAACTGCCGTAATGTGAATGGACGGGACGACTAGGAGTGAACCGCAGTAGTATTGAAGGACGTGCGGGGACGAGTAGGAGCGAACTACCAGCGTGCGAACGGCAGGGTAGTGGCTTTCCATTCTCCCATGATACGGGCTTCCGAGAGGCCTTGGATTTGAGATCGAACGGTTGCATGGCTTGATTCTAGACATATGGGTGAATATCCTATCCTGGAGGGTTATTCTCCAAATTTTCAGCAACTTAGCATGCGACTGTTTGATCTCAGATCCAAGGGCTGCCAGCAGCCTATATCATGGTCGCGCCTACCACGACCGTCGCGTCGCTCGTGCGATCGCGCCCTTGGAGATTTAACACGGTGTGTTAGGCTATCTGATGTTGGCATGTCATACATAGTCATCACTTAATCACTCATACTACAACAAGGTTTTAGCTATAAGGTTGGCTATAAGTGTATTTTTTTACTTCTCTCTATCTCTTTCTTCGTACTCCCTCCGTCCCATAATATAAGAACATTTTTTACACTAGTGTAGTGCCAAAAATGTTCTTATATTATGGGACACAGGGATTACTAGTATTTATTGCATTTGCCAAGGAGTGACCTCTTCCAATGAAATGGTGTTGCTTAGTTTGCTTCATTTAATTAGCTATAGACTCAAAATTATCTTTTCACCTAGGTACACGCGCTTAGCACCGTTTCTTCCTTGGGTCACCAAACTAGTCTCTCTCTTCTTGATTAACTTGCCACATCAGATTTTATGCCTATGTGGCAAGCTTAAGCACGTGTAGGAGCAAGTAAGTACAATAGTGCGCTTTACATGGCATTTTTGCATATGTGGAGGAAAGAGAGGCAAGGAAAAAGCGGAGAAGTGGGCTCTCATGCAAGAGCCAGCCTCTACTACATGGTGGAGCATTGGGAGAGGCACCTGTATGGAGGTGGTCAGGAATCAGGAGACGCACGCCGGTCGTAGCGCCGTAGTTAAAATGATAATGGCAAGTCAAATCACGGGGCCCCACCTGTCCAATAACTCGCTGTGAAATCACACAGGCCTACATTTGCAGCAGCCTACTCCCTCGTCTTCTCGCGTCTCTGTCAAACTGACTAGGCGGAACTGCCCCGCCAACCGCGCAGGAAAAGCCCGCGCAGTATACTCCCTCCGTCTAGGTGACCAAGGTGGAGAGGAAAACGAGAGAACTTAATGTTTAGTATTTGCTAAGGCTGGTTGTAATGGTACTATCCTTAGCAATTTTGATGAGGTGTCATAGAATTAAATTAAGAAAGAGAGAGAGAGTTGAGTACTATGTGTCATACATGGCAATAAATAAAGTACTACATGACACTAATATATGATACATGGCGCAGGAGTACTAAGTATTATTAATACAGTTTTGCTAGAACTCATCTAGAGGAGATATAATTTGGTCTCATTCATCTTTTATAGCCATTGGATGTGATGCTATAAGATGCGTGTGTGCTGACGTGGGTTGTATTTGTTCTTGTGCAACGAACTGACCACTGCATGTCATGTTTGATAGTCTCAAGTCATTAAAAGCATACACGCCCCACATCTCTTCTTGGTTGATTCCTCTATTTATGTCAAAAAAATAAGAAACAACGTGACAGTTAATGCACCACGCCTATGTGTTTACTATTTGGTTTTAGTAAGATGACTTAATACTCACCTAGACGGAGGGAGTATTCGATTTGACAGCGGGCGGCGCAGTTCCCGATACGGCTTTAATGCAGACGAGGGAGGGAGTAGCAGTTCCTGATATGTTGAACGGCCAATGAATCCTCCTTCAATTAATGCATGAGGGAACTAATGGGAGGAGGTTCAGGAAAAGAGGCTGCACGATGTGAATGCAACGCAGTTTGCCCTCATTGCCCTCATATAAAGGCGCCCCTCCATTCCAATGCATCTACCACATCGTACACACCTAAGCATTTGCCTAAGCACCTACACTAAGCGGAAAAGAGCTCACTCCAGACCCATGATGGCGATGTGCGTGAGCTGCCAGCGGCTGCGCCAGATGGTCCACGACGCCGGCCTACGGCATGGCATCGAGGATCGTCTCCAGACGGTGGTGTTGGAGACCGGCTGGTGGATGGCCGCCATCGACACCAACTATGACTCTTAGTTGGACCAGATGATCGTTGCCACCAGCAACAAGTTCACCGTCATTAAGAAGCTCGCGGACGACATCGCCGTACTCCTCCAGCCCGCGCGCCCGGGCTCCTCATTGCCTGCCACCCTAATCGGCCTCCATGGCCGGAACCTCTTTCAAGCACAGGTGGCCCTACGACTGCCCGCCGACGCCACGAAGAATGTCCACCTGGAGGTTGCGCTCGCCGCGAGGCGCCTCGCCCTGCAAGAATTCGTCGACCTACACATCCACGTGTACGAGCAAATCGTGTACATAGGTATCTACAAGGCTAGTGAGGACGCTACGACGTTGGCCTTCCTCAACCGGCTGGAAGCCTTGGATGCCTTTGCTGAGAAGCACCTCGACCTCGCCACAAAAGCCGCCGCTCCTTAGCCGCTGGTCGGTGGCCTAGCGCACTAAGTTGAGGAGGAGGAGGTCATACGTTTGTGGATCCATATTTCTTCTTGCCTTCAGTAACCACCACTGTGATCACATCATCATGGCCTTAATTCTTATTGTGATGTTGCATTCTCGTTCCAGTCAATACCGACATGTGCGATCCCTTTGCTTAATTATATGCATCACTGTAACTAGTACTCCATCCGTCAATTTATAAGTTGTGCTTACCTTTTCCATCAACTTCGTGCAACACGCGGGCATCTTGCTAGAAACACTAGAATATGTCTACATAATCCGTATGAGATAGTCCATTTGAAATCTCAAAAAAGACAAATATTTAGGTACGGAGGGAGTAATATATTAGGAGTATATCAAAACAATAGTGATTCCCTTCAAGTTTGTGAACAAATACTACTATTCTACTACTTTGGATCCGTCGCAATGCATGGGCACATTGCTAGTAAAAGGAAAAGGCCTGCCGCGTTCGCATCGCACCCCCACACGCCCGGGAATCGGGAGTACAACACGGCCCATTCGGCACGACACATAGCTTAGGGATGGCGTGTTGCCTAGCATTTTCACTTTCATGTTGGACCGCCGTTGAGCAAACTGACACCCCGCCCGCTGCCGGGTTGGAAAACAGAAACGAGGGGAAGATCTAGCTGTAGCACGGAAGCCAAGAAATTTGGTGTCAGACGGGGCTCGTTGATAGAGTAGGAGCATTCCGTACTAGTACTACTCCTACTAGTACCAAGTTTGTACTCCTAATACTATATTACTAGGACTACCACTATACAACTAGTAGGTACATGCACGACACAACATCGTAGGAACAAAAAACGGAAGATCTCGTTTTGGGTGATTTATCTTTTTTTCAATCAACGTAGTATGAATAATATGATGTGGGGGGCACCCATGAAGCTTATGTGGCTTGGTTGCATGGCTACAGAAGGTTAGAGAAAAATAAATAGATAATATGTTTAGAGTGCACTCCACTAAATAGATATACTTTGGATCCATTGCAATGGACCGACACATCTATATCTATACTCCCTATATAGTGAGTGAAAATCTTTGAAAGTTGGTCGTTGGATGAAGCCAATCCGACGGTACAAAGATGGCAGATCTGAGCACTACTGGTCGTTGGATATCATCCACCAGATTCTGCCACATGTATAATCTAGAAGACTCCATGGTTGAACTTAATTCATAACTAACTTTGCCACAACTAAGCTTAGGCAAAGTTATTAGTTCTTCAAAATGAGAGCCACAAGTTGGCAAGCCTAAGGGAATCTTGCCACATTTTTTGTGTGTATGTGGGGCCTTAGTGTGGCTTGCCTAAGGTGTGGCTTGAACCAAACACTCACCTAAGTTAATCAAACTTGCCTAACCTTACATTCCACCAAATTTTGCCACATGTTAGAATCCAGAAAACTCCACATGTAGAAGCATAATGCACAAACCACCAGAATCTCATGCGTGCAATGCACATGTACCTTACTAGTACTAGTTGGTAGTAGTAAGAAACAAATTCCAGTTTTGGCATGAGCTCGTACTGCGGGAGCACCACAAGGCCTGCCGCAGGAGCTACATTTCCCTCTCGGGGCCCACGGGACCGAACTTCAGTGGCTTAGTGCCCGGCCTATGAGTCAATGACATGCGGACCTTAAATGCGGCTGGCCCACATGTTATTCTCATGGTAGTGGCATGGTTCGCGACTCACTTGTTCGAGATGAACCGGCCGGTGGTGGCGTGGCCGTGGCGAGGGTGACATGCAGACCTTAAATGTTGCAGGAGTACACGGAGCAGTGGGGCCGAGAGGGATGAGGGGCACATCGGGGGGATGAGGATCCCCTGATGCGAACAATCCTACCATTCTGTCACTGACATGTGGGACCCATAAGCGTGGGTCCCACCTGTCAGCAAAGGAAAGGCAGGGCAAGGCAGTGATAGCCACGTCAGAGGATCCATGTCCACGTCGGGGGACGTCGTGCCATGGGTTGGAGTGGCGTCATGGGAATCGCGTGTGGGGGTGGCAGTGGTAGAAACAAGAAAAGTGATGGTCATCGTGGTTCAACTTCCATGGACAAGCTGTCATGTCTGCTGACACATGTATATCAAAACTAGAGTATTTATATTTCAAGCACGTGAACAAGTATTATTCTACTAGTTTGGATCCATTGCAACGCACGGGCCAACAGATTGGTAGTAGTAGTGTCCATCTCTATCTCTAGAGGCCTTCCCTCGTTCATCCTTTTCTCTCACAAGATAAACTACTCATACAAATGCATCTTCATGTTCCGTGGAACGCACAAGGATGTTTCCTTGTGGGTCTCTCCTGCGCAGCATGGCCGTAGTTGCAAGTTGATGCCCCTTGAGATGCCGACGTTGAGGGGCACTCAGATTTCCTCCGATGAGCAGGTAAGATGAGTTTGATCACGTAGTAAATGCATTCTAAAGACTACTTCCGTGTCCATTTCCTAATTCTCCCCCTGCCCATTGTTTCACAGGTTAGGCTCGGTGCGAGTGGAGATTGGCTTGCATATGTATGGGAGCGTACCAACATCAATTTGTACAACATTTACAACGGTGACACCGTTCCCGTAGAAACTTTGTCCAACATTGGGATCAGCCATGCAACGGGCCACCGCATGAATTGGTACGACGGAACCATGGTGATATTGAATAAGATAGCACAAACCTTGCACATGGTGGTCAAAGGCGGACCATGCTGTCTACGGCCGATTTGTTGTCGTACGAGTAGGAAGACACTGTGCTCCTTTCTAACCGCATCTTCGCGGTGACAAACCAGGGGACTTATTATGTATGGGACACATCCTACGATATACTCCCTCTCTCCCAGTTTATTTGTTTTGAATCTTTTCGTTTTATAAGTTTCAAATTCAAATTTAGAGCTCCCCATCACATGTTGAGATTACAATATCCATTAAATCGTCGCGTGCATGTATAGTAAAGAAATAAATCTCGAGTTTGGCATGAGTTCGTGCTACGGGAGCACCACAAGCCCTGGCGCAGGAGTTACATTTCCCTCTCAGGGCCGTCGGGACTAAGCTTCAGCGCCTTACTACACCTACGTTTGAGTCAATAACATGTGGACCCGATAGGTGACTGGTCCACATGTAATGCTCCCGAAGGTAGTGGGGCAGTGGGGCCAAGAGGGGTGAGCCGCAGGTCGGGGGATGTGTGGTTTCATGGGTTCGAGCGGCGTCGTGGGAATCGCAGGTGGCTGTGGTAGAAACTTGATGCTCGCCGCATTTTAGGTGGCCCACATGTCATGCACACAAAGGAAGAGGGGCGGTGCGGCCGAGAGGGGTGAGGCGCACGTCGGGAGGCGTGGTGCTATGGGTTGGAGAGGCGTCGTGGGAATCGCGAGATGAAACATGATGGTCTCCGTAGTTGAACTTCCATGGACAAGCTGTCATGTCTACAGACACATGCACTGCATACCAATCACTAGAAGGAGTAGCAGAGAAAGCTATATATGCGGATAAATAGTTCCTTATAGTCAAGAGGACCCATGCTACTACTCTGTTCCAAAGACATGCACACCATCGAAATAGTCCATCTATTCAATATACACCGAGAGCGAATAATTTTTTTACGAGAGAGGAAATAGTTCATCCATCTATAATGCCCTCCTGCTGGTGCAACATTTTCTTCTTCTTCTTCTTCTTCTTCTTCTTCTTCTTCTTCTTCTTCTTCTTCTTCTTCTTCTTCTTCTTCTTCTTCTTCTTCTTCTTCTTCTTCTTCTTCTTCTTCTTCTTCTCATTCTCTGTGGGAGACGGCTTCACAACAAGCTCTTTGGACCTTGCAGCTATCTCAAAACTCACACGAGCATCGAGGGCAGCATATTTTATCCGCTCGTATGTCAAGGGATAATTCTCCCATCCAGACGACCTTAATGCCACCGTCTTGTCACCCTTCTGAAGATTTGTACCGAGCACAAAATTTTCTACGTCGAATAGGGATGGTGTCTGTTTATCACAATCTTCTACAAGAATTTTGATTCTGGTTTGTAGGTCAGCGATGCTTTTCAAATCAAGGTTGTACGGCTCCAGCTTCTGTTTGTCCCCTTCGATGGCTGCCCCACAGAAGTATACGTCCTCCCGAGACAAGAAATCGTGAAGCTCACCTGATATGGAGGGCGAGTGTATGATGTGGTACACCAAAACATCATCTTTGAGGCACAGCTAAAAGACGGCGGCACGCTGGATCTTCCCAGGGGCACGCTCCGTGTACTCTGCGTCGGGACCAATGACCCTTGTCTCTACCTTTTTGAGGGAGTTGGATACATTGTTGATCCACTGCCGAACAACCCTTGGGTGGACGGTGACGATGGCAACTATGCGCATCGAGCCTTCAACGAGGACATGTTGGACGCTAAAAACCTGCATCTCGATCTCTTTTGCCATTTGGAACCGCTGGAACGGAGGGCTATGGTTTGGAGAATTAGGATTAGATGGCTAGTCTAACTGAAGTAGTAGATGATTATTTAAAGAGGTTAAAACAATGTGAACGCAGTTGAGTTTGGATGCAAATGAAGACGAAGGGGAGGGAGGTGAAGAAGCCGAGGAGAATCGGTTCCCGATAGAGAAGTAAATGGCAGAAGTGGTGTGCATGCAGTTGATTAGACGGCTAGGTAGACTAAACAAAAAGGCTATGCGGGTAGACTGATGAGTCGTACCTGTTCGTGTATGTGCCCATCCTTCCTGATAGGTGGGACCTATGCAAACAGATAAAAAAATGTGTCGTAGCTTTTTTTTAGCATGTGAGTGGGAGACACAACATTCTCTGGTTAAGGAATACTCCCTCCGTTTAGGTGAGTATAAGTCACCTTATGAAAATCAGGTTTTCCCAAAACCTTTAGGCGTGGAGCATTAACTTCCTGCTCGATCCCCTCCCAGCCTCGTTAGCCAGCGTTCTCTTCCTCTGCTGCCGCGTTCTACCTTTCCATTTTTCCCCTTCTCAAGTGTGGAACGATCTGCATGCCGTCCTTGATGCACCAGAACGACCACTGCATGCATCGCGGCAGGGCATTGATTGGGCATGCACGAGAATTTGGTTCTGCTCACAATATGGATGATACCTGAACGATGAAGTGAACAGGCATGCTAGCACGGGAGACCTATTTCCGCTATACAATACTGGAGTACTCATGTTCCTACTACTACTACTACTACTACTACTACTACTACTACTACTACTACTATTACTACTACTACTACTACTACTACTACTACTACTACTACTACTAGTAGTAGTAGTAGTAGTACAACTGTGGTACACTTGATGGTCAAAATACTATTCATCCGGTCCTCACAGTGAAGTGACAACACCCTACGCCTGACACTAGTCCAGGCGGCGTGTTCGGGTTACCAAAGTCAGCATCACCCTGTGCACTGTGCAGTCTGTCACCGCCGTTGTACAGCACATTGGCGCCTCGCCTCGTCTCCCTCTTTGCTCCCATAGCACCACTCCATCTCCATCTCCTTCTACGTCTCCGTCTCCGTCTCCATCTCACTATGCCCCCGTGTACTATCACCTCACTCACCTCCCCAGTACCACTATTCCCTCGCTAGCCGCTCCAGCACCGACATCCTTCTCCCCCGTAAATCAAGCTCCCTTCCAAACTCCACCATGGCCGAACGCGAACTGCACAACATCCATATGAGCCGCGATTGGAGAAATCTCCCCAGTGACATCCTCGACCTCTTTTGTTCGTGTATGGATATGTTGAGCGCCCTGCGGCTGGCTGCATGCTCGAGGGACATGCACACGACCATCATCGAAGCGAGGCCTAAGCTTTTCAAGACACCCTGCTTGCTGCTATCTAGTCTTGCGAAATTGGCTCACCATGATACGGAGGCGTGCATGATGCCCCTCTACTTCAATCCGATCTCCATTAGCCGAAACTTCTTTGTAGGTATGTAGTGTGTCGCCGTACATCATTTCCCTCGGCATCGATCCGATCACCATCGCCCGAAACTTCTTGGCAGGTATGTACTGGGTCGGCATGAACTCCCACTGGATGGCTGCCTTCAGATAAGACGGTAAAAAGTTGGTGCTCGTGAACTTCTAGACCTCCCATGAGATTATCCTTCCCCCATTGGATTATATAGAGTATTACCATCGCGGTCCAAGTCATCTAGATTACTATGTCAGTTGGACGGACCTTGTTTTGCAGAAGATTGTAATCTGCCAAGTGCCCACACGACATGCGAATTATGTAGACTTCAAGCTAATTGCCTTGTTCGACCGCGGACTCGCCTATCTTTACGCTGGTGCCTTATTTAGCTGGAGACAACTCGGCTCGTCGTGGATCATCGTCAAAGCTGATACACACTTCTGTGATGCTATTGAACACAATGGCATCATCTAAATGATTGACAAAG
The DNA here is from genome assembly GCF_018294505.1 of Triticum aestivum. Taxonomy (NCBI): domain Eukaryota; kingdom Viridiplantae; phylum Streptophyta; class Magnoliopsida; order Poales; family Poaceae; genus Triticum; species Triticum aestivum. Next base: position 619,505,101 of record NC_057798.1, read on the forward strand.
CAGATGGCACCACGTATTGGTGGGACGGTGCGTGTAAGTTGTTTCCTTCTCATGTTAATGATGACGCCATGACACTGTTTGAACTTTTTGTGATGATTGGCATATCCGTGTTTGAGCAGAATTTGAGTAGGACTATGGCAATGTATTAGAGACGTCGTAAATCAGCTATATTTGGAATGAGTTAATTCATGCGATTGTGACCATGTCATTACAGCCAATTTGTACCCTGAGTAATCAAACGGTTAGGAATATATGGATAGTATCCTTATTTTACAGTAATCTATATACTACTACTAAATATGAGTGTGTATCAATGGCCATGTTAGTTTCCTCATTTTCATGATGTAGAAACATGCACCACACTGTTGGTTTCATCTAACCATACATTAGGGAAGTAAATGTGCATATGGAGAACTCTATATTTGGAAGTAGTGAAATCCTGCAATGCTTACCATGTGTACATACCTATATTCGCCCTTCAGCAATCAATGGCTAGAATAATATCCTCACAAAAGTTTTGCCCACAGAACACGAGTATATAACAATGCATGGTCTGTTAGTTACCTTGAAGAATTTGTTTGTGAGGACAAAACATGATTACATAACATGCATGACATGGTAGTTTCCTGTGAAGAATCGATTGCGAGATAACATGAGTATAACCATGCATGGCACTTCTATATCTTCGAACCCAGTATAGATTTCCCTGTATTTTCCTCCCAGTTCCAACAGGGACATATCAATGCTGTTTCTTGCATTATCCTACTCATACTCTGAACAATGCTGATCTTACATTAACAATGCCTGCCCTTTTTGATATGATGCAGTGTCCCTACAGTTACTGCCCTTTGTAATCACACCACCTTTGCCAAAAACAGGGAAGCACAACTGGTTCCTTGCTCGATCAGACGACGGCAAAAGACTGATGATCATTCGGACACATGAGCTGGAAAAGTTATATTGCAAAAACCCCACTGTATACAAGCACCATGTTATATGTGAGTATCCAGACAGTGGCTGTTACATCTATGAGCAGGATACCAACTTGTTGGGACCTTTAGGATTTTTTAGTTGGAGGCGGGTAAATACCCTTGGTTCACACTCTATGTTTCTCGGACTCAATTATCCGATTAACTAGGAGATCACCGTTGGCAAGGACCTTGATGGCAGAGAGGCTCTGTTTGCTATGGAAAACTGTGTCTACACGGCGAGCCCTAGGAGTTCGGGAGCAAACTCCCCTGATTGTCAATGATATAGCCTGCAGCCAAAAGAAGGTGAGAATGACAAAGGCATCCGGATTAACTTTCATCCTTGGATGTCTCAATTACGACAGGCAGTGATGTGGTTCAAGCCTTCAGGTTGATAGGTAATTGGGCTGTTGCATCAAAAGGGTGGAGTACTGGTGTCTTCGGATCACTAGTCGCTGAAGCGGGGCTGCAAATTATGATGGTGTTGGATCATCTCTTCGAATGACTTTGTTGTCTTTGCTGCTGGTTCTGGATGGGTAGTTCTTTCTTTTGTTATGCACATTCCTTGTCATTTGGTCATCCTTGTCTATGTCACTCTTACTATGTAATAGTTGCTTCTGTTTAGAATGTCATTCTCGTCTGGATCACGGGAGTCTGAGCGCTGCAGATGGGTGCATTTTGGTGGTGTAGCAAGACTTCTTATGAACTATCATGTCTTGCTGTTTATGTCAGTAGTAGTCACTAGTCAGTGTTTGAATGTTGTATATATCGTTGTTTCGAACTGTTTATTGTCTCGAACTACTGGTGGGCTAAATGAGGGCATCACCATTCTCCAGTGTTCAGAGTATATCTACTTTTTTCAAGTTATATAAATTGAGCTTAGTGTCTTTTCGATGATGTGCACTTGTTTGGGCCAGTGAGGTGTCGCTGAATATGGGCCGAATAGTAACGCAATGCCAAACAGGTCAATTATGACTCTCAGGCCGGGCTCTCAAAAGATCCTAAAAAAAGTCGGGCTCTCCAAAAAAGAAAGAATAAGGACTCTTAGGCCGACATGTGGGCACCACCGGTGTTTTCGTGCGCTTGCGCGCCGAGAGCATATTGGCGCGTGCTCAAAATTCATGCTACGTTTTCATCCCCAGTCTCCCGCCCCTCCTCCACCTCTGGAATCTCGATTCCTACTCCAGTTCCCCCAAATCCCCCTCCTGTACTCCCTGTACTCAAGCGCACTATCATGTCGCCGGTCAAAACGGATCTCCGAGCCGGAGATCCTGAGGTCCGTCCTGCCTTCGGTCGCTACGTGCTATCGCTCAACAGTGGCATGGCGGTGCTTGACGACCAGTTTGCTGGCAAAGTGCTGATGATAACCATTAACGGCGACCGGCCTCCCGTCTTGCCGAACGACCTTGTCAAAGCTCTTGGCATTGCGCACGACATCCAAATAAGTAACATGCTCGTTGATGTCTGTCCGCCACCAGCTGATTTCTTTGTCAGGTTCCGAACAACTTTCGACTGTAGTCGTGTGTTTGAATCTTCCCGGCATTTGTTCTACGATGGCGCGCTGGTGAGCTTTGATTGGTGGCACCCAGGATGGGGCTCGGTGCCCTCTGAGCTTGAGTTTTTAACAAAGCTTACCTTCCATGGCATGCCTTGACGTGCTTGGAACAACGAGTCCATGAACGAGCTTATCAACGACCTTGTAGGTGAGCTCGTAAGTATGTTTGTTTCTCCAGACAGCTGGGCTCTGACGGTTATGGCATGGATGAAGAAGCCGTCCACCATACCGAAGGTGATTGGTGTTGAGATACCGATGCAGGAACCGGGGTTGTACTATTCGTCGCCACCATGGCCGTCGCGGACCCCGTTAGGGATGTACCTGTATCGAGTGTTCGTGCATGTCAAAGAAGTGGTCAATCCATCAATCGAAGTCCTACCGCCGCTGCTGGTGCCAGGGTCTGTCGACGACGTCTATTACAGGAGTCAACGTAAGACTTTCCCAGTGTTGCTCAGAACGATGGATGGCACAGGGCCTACTCCATCGCGCGATGGAGGCCACTGCTTCTTTGGGAAAAGAGGCAGGGCTGGCTGCCTGGATGTGCTCTAATTTGAGGTAACAACTGAATCTTGTCAGATACTAGTTAAATCCAAGCAATGGGTCTGAAGCACTGATATGCCAGTACATTTGATTGTGACCTGTTCTAATTTTGTACCTAAACTTTTTTTAGAAAGGGCTGTACGTCAACTTAATGTGCTAGCAGAACTTATTGTGTTGTCTGTCTATTTTCTTTGCACAACATTCAAGATATTTCCCCGTCATTTATAAAGATGATGAACCATTATGTACGACTTCGTTGGTTTCAACATAGCCCATACCGTAGCGATCCACTGCTTCCATCTTGATTGTGCCGCCTGCGTGAAATTTTTGTATGCAAGTTCAGTGTGCTATGATGTTCTATATGATTGTGTCAACTATATAAGTTTTTACTGAGCATCAGCAATGCATATGGCTGAAAGATTTATTTACGAGCATCGACCTATGGGTCTCTCTCTCTCTCTCACACACACACACACGCACACACACACATGCACACGCACAAGTGGGACCCGTTGAATTATTTATTTTCTCGTGACAGCTTCAAAAAGTTGTACAGAAGCCTTGTTTGGGCCTTTCCGGCGTCGCTGAATGTGGGCTGAGTAACCATGTTAGGTTGTACTGTACTACACAGGCCTTTTTTTCAACATCAGCAATGCAACTGGGCCGACAGTTGTACACAATATCCGGGTCAACTTGTTATTCTCCGCCCCGCTGGGCTGCAAACTTTCCTAGGAGGTATGCATTAGACTTAACAAGAAAATGGACTTTAAGAAATAATAAATGGGATGTAATTATAATAACTGGGCAGTTACTATGCACCAAACACGTAATTAGTTTGAAAAATATATTATTTTTGGAATTTGAAAAATTTAATTTCATTACTTGTTGCGCCCGCAATATTTCGTTGGATTTTAACTTAATACAACTTTATTTTGAAACTATATTTAACCTGACTAGAAATATCGGATAAAAATATTTCGGATCCCATCAAAATGTGGGAATTTTTTTTTAATTCTGTTTTGAGCGGTTTTTTGAAATTATTAATTGTTGTCCTAGCTAGAAGTTGGGCTGTACTTTTAACAACCTATAAATGGGCTGTAGTAAATTCCGTTAGAATTAAAAAATGGGCTGTACATTCTTACAAATCGCAAATGGGCTATATGTTCTCTGCCAAATCCGAGCTGTGGGCCTACTAAGTTGACGCGTACCAAGGGCTTTGTCAACTTAGTCAATATAAACAATTCTAGCTGCAGTGATCATACGATGTCCATCCAACGGCCGTAGTGCTTCTTAAACCTCTGGTCTTCTTGCTCCATCCGCCTGCTACGTCTTGAGCTTGTGTTGGTTTTCCTTGAAGAGGAAAGGGTGATGCGGCAATAGTAGCGTAAGTATTTCCCTCAGTTTTTGAGAACCAAGGTATCAATCAAGTAGGAGGCTCCTCAAAAGTCCCACGCACCTACACAAAAAAACAAAGAACTCGCAACCAACGCAATAAAGGGGTTGTCAATCCCTTCACGGCCACTTGCGAAAGTGAGATCTGATAGAGATAGTATGATAAGATAAATATATTTTTGGTATTTTGTAATATAGATGCAAAAAGTAAAGATGCAAATAAAATTAGATTGGAAGCAAATATGATAACAGATAGACCCGGGGGCCATAGGTTTCACTAGTGGCTTCTCTCAAGATAGCATAAGTATTACAATGGGTGAACAAATTACTGTCGAGCAATTGATAGAAAAGCGAATAATTATGAGATTATCTAGGCATGATCATGTATATAGGAATCACGTCCGCAACACGTAGACCGACTCCTGCCTGCATCTACTACTATTACTCCACACATCGACCGACTCCTGCCTGCATCTAGAGTATTAAGTTCATAAAGAACAGAGTAACGCATTAAGCAAGATGACATGATGTAGAGGGATAAACTCATGCAATATGATATAAACCCCATCTTTTTATCCTCGATGGCAACAATACAGTACGTGCCTTGCAACCCTTTCTGTCACTGGGTAAGGACACCGCAAGATTGAACCCAAAGCTAAGCACTTCTCCCATGGCAAGAAAGATTAATCTAGGAGGCCAAACCAAACTGATAGTTCGAAGAGACTTGCAAAGATGACTCAATCATACATAAAAGAATTCAGAGGAGATTCAAATATTTCTCATAGATAAACTTGATCATAAACCCACAATTCATCGGATCTCGACAAACACACCGCAAAAAGACTTTACATTGAATAGATCTCCATAAGAGAGGGGGAGAACATTGTATTGAGATCCAAAAAGAGAGAAGAAGCCATCTAGATAATAACTATGGACCCGTAGGTCTGTGGTAAACTACTCACAACTCATCGGAGGGGCTATGGTGTTGATGTAGAAGCCCTCCATGGTCGATTCCCCCTCCGGCCGAGCGCCGGCGAAGGCTCCAAGATGGGATCTCGCGGATACAGAAGGTTACGGCGGTGGAAATTGTGTTTCATTGGCTCCCTGGATGTTTTTGGGGTACGTAGGCTTATATAGGAGGAAGAAGTACGTCGGTGGCCGCCCGAGGGGCCCACGAGACAGAGGGGCGCGCCCTGTAGGGGGGGGCGCCCTACCGTCTTGTGGCCGCCTCGGCTGCTTCTTGACTTGCACTCCAAGTCCTCTGGATCATGTTCATTCCAAAAATCACGCTCCCGAAGGTTTCATTCCGTTTGGACTCTGCTTGATATTCCTTTTCTTTGAAATACTGAAATAGGCAAAAAAACAATACGGGCTGGGCTTCCTGTTAGTAGGTTAGTCCCAAAAATGATATAAATGTGTAAAATAAAGCCCATAAACATCCAAAAGGGTAATATAATAGCATGGAGCAATCAAAAATTATAGATACGTTGGAGACGTATCAAGCATCCCCAAGCTTAATTCCTGCTCGTCCTCGAGTAGGTAAATGATAAAAACAGAATTTTTGATGTGGAATGCTACCTAGCATAAATCTCAATGTAATTTTCTGTATCGTGGCATGAATCTTTAGATCCAAATAATTCAAAATAAAAGTTCATATTGATAAAAGAAATAGTAACACTTCAAGCATACTAATCAAAGTAATCATGTCTTCTCAAAATAACATGGCAAAAGAAAGTTCATCCCTACAAAATCATATAGTTAGGCTATGCTTCATTTTCGTCACACAAAGATTTTCCCAACTTCTATATCCCCGATGACAAGCCAAGCAATTGTTTCATACTTAAATAATCTCAAACTTTTTCAACCTTCACGCAATACATGAGCGTGAGCCATGGATATAGCACTATGGGTGGAATAGAATATGATGATGGGGATTGTGTGGAGAAGACAAAAAAGGAGAAAGTCTCACATTGACGAGTATAATCAACGGGCTATGGAGATGCCCATCAATTGATGTCAACATGAGGAGTAGGGATTGCCATGCAACGGATGCACTAGAGCTATAAATGAATGCTCAACAAAAGAAAACTAGTGGGTGTGCATCCAACTTGCTTGCTCACGAAGACCTAGGGCATTTGAGGAAGCCCATTGTAGGAATATACAAGCCAAGTTCTATAATGAAAAATTCCCACAAGTATGAAAAAGACAACTTATGGGACTCATTATATGAAAAACATGGTGCTACTTTGAAGCACAATATATGAGACTCACTACATGAAGAACAAAGTGCTACTTTGAAGCACAAGTGTGGAAAAGGAGATAGTAACATTGCCCTTTTTATTTATTTTCTTCTTTTTTTCCTTTTTTCTTTTTTTCTTTTTTCTTTTTTTCTTTTTTTCTTTTCTTTTTTTCTTTGGCCTTTCTTTTTTTTCTTTTGGCCTTTCTTTTTTTTCTTTTTGGGCAATGCTCTAATAATGATGATCATCACACTTCTATTGATTACAACATATTAATTACAACTCGAAACTAGAACAAGATATGACTCTATATGAATGTCTCCGGCGGTGTACCGGGATGGTGAAATGAATCAAGAGTGACATGTATGAAAAATTATGCATGGTGGCTTTGCCACAAATACGATGTCAACTACATGATCATGCAATGGCAATATGACAAAAGTAACGTATGTCATGATGATGATGAACGGAACGGTGGAAAGTTGCATGGCAATATATCTTGGAATGGCTATGGAAATGCCATAATAGGTAGGTATGGTGGCTGTTTTGAGGAAGATATAAGGAGGTTTATGTGTGATAGAGCGTATCGTATCACGGGGTTTGGATGCACCAACTCTCAAGGTGAGAAAGGGCAATGCACGGTATCGAAGAGGCTAGCAATGGCGGAAAGGTAAAAGTGCGTATAATCCATGGACTCAACATTAGTCAAAAGAACTCATATACTTAGTGCAAAAATTTAGAAGTCATCAAAAATCAAGTACTACACGCATACTCCTAGGGGGATAGATTGGTAGGAAAAGACCATCGCTCATCCCCGACCGCCACTCATAAGGATGCACAAGCCAAATACACTTCATGTTTCAAATTTGTTACACAACTTTAACCATATGTTCATGCTACGGGATTTGCTAACTTCAACACAAGCATTCTTTAAATTCATAATCACCCAACTAGCATGACTTTAATATCACTACCTCCATATCTCCAAACAAGTATCAAGTATCAAATTGATCATAGCATCCAATTCACTTCCTATGATAGTTTTAATTGTATCCAACTTGGATGCCTACCATTCTAGGACCAATTTTATAACCATAGCAAATACCATGCTATTCTAGAAGACTCTCAAAATAATATAAGTGAAGGATGATATACTAGCAATTTCTACAAAAATAAGCCACCACCGTGTAAAAGATATAAGTGAAGCACTAGAGCAAAAACTATCAAACTCAAAAGATATAAGTGAAGCACATAGCATATTCTAATAAATTCAAATCAAGTAGGCTTCTCCCAATAGGTGTGTACAACAGGGATGATTGTGGTAAACTAAAAAGTAAAGACTAATATAATACACGACGCTCCAAGCAAAACACATATCATGTGGCGAATAAAAATATAGCTCCAAGTAAAGTTACCAATGAACGAAGACGAACGAGGGGATGCCTTCCCGGGGCATCCCAAAGCTTAGGCTTTTGGATATCCTTGAATATCTTGGGGTGCCTTGGGCATCCCCAAGATTAGGCTCTTGCCACTCCTTATTCCATAGTCCATAAAAGCTTTACCCAAAACTTGAAAACTTCACAACACAAAACTCAACAGGAAATCTTATAAGCTCCATTAGTGAAAGAAAACAAAAACACCACATAAGGTACTGTAATGAACTCATTCTTTATTTATTTTGGTGTTAAACCTACTGTATTCCAACTTCTCTATGGTTTATAAACTATTTTACTAGCCATAGATGCATCAAAATAAGCAAACAACACACGAAAAACAGAATCTGTCAAAAACAGAACAGTCTGTAGCAATCTGTAACTAACGCGAACTTCTGGAACTCTAAAATCCTACCAAAATAGGAAGTCCTGGACAATTTGTTTATTGATCAGCAGCAAAAAGAATCAACACAAAATCACATTTCTGTGATTTAACGAACTAAATTCCTGCATGCAAAGTTTCTGTTTTTCAGCAGAATCAAATCAACCATCATCATAGGTTATCCTATAGGTTCTACTTGGCACAAACACTAATTAAAAGATAAAAACACATCTAAACAGAAGGTAGATGCAAGATTTATTACTAAACAGGAACAAAAACAAAAAACACAAAGAAAATTGGGTTGCCTCCCAACTAGCGCTATCGTCTAACGCCCCTAGCTAGGCATAAAAGCGAAGATAGATCTAAGTAGTGCGATCTTTGGCACTAAATTTATAAGTAGCCCGCAGGATAGATTCATAAGGTAATTTGACTTTCTTTCTTGGAAAGTGCTCCATGCCTTTCTTTAATGGAAATTGGAATCTAATATTCCCTTCCTTCATATCAATAATTGCGCCAATCGTTTTAAGGAAAGGTCTACCAAGAATAATAGGGCAAGAAAGATTGCAATCTATATCAAGAACGATAAAATCTACGGGCACCAAATTTCTATTTGCAACAATGAGAACATCATTGATCCTTCCCATTGACTTTTTAATGGTGGAATCCGCAAGGTGCAAATTTAAAGAGCAATCATCAAGATCATGGAAACCTAGAATATCACATAAAGTTTTCGGAATCGTGGAAACACTAGCACCCAAATCACACAAAGCAAAACACTCATGATCTTTAATTCTAATCTTTATAGTAGGTTCCCACTCATCATTAAGTTTTCTAGGTATAGAAACTTCCAAATTAAGTTTTTCATGATAAGATTGCATCAAGGCATCAACGGTATGTTTGGTAAAAGCTTTATTTTGACTATAAGCATGAGGAGAATTAACAACGGATTGCAACAAGGAAATACAACCTTCTAAAGAAGAATTATCATAATCAAATTCCATGAAATCCGAGATAGTGGGTTCAATACTATTTAAAGTCGTGACCTCTCCAATCCCACTTTTACCAAATTTAGCATCAAGATCTAAAAACTCTGAATTCTTGGGACACCTTCTAGGTAAAGTTGACTCATCATCAGTCCCATAATTACCAAGATTCATATTGCAAAACAAAGATCTAATAGGAGATGCATCAATAACTTTAAGATCTTCATCATTATTTTCATGGAAACTAGAAGACCACGCCTTTATAAAACAATCTTTCTTAACATGCAATCTAGCGGTTCCTTCCTTTCACTCATCAATGGAAATTCTCATTTCCTTGAGAGACTCATTGATATCATGCTTAGGGGGAGAAGATCTAAGTTTAAGAGAATCAACATCAAGCAAAAGTCTATCACGTTCCTAGCCAAATCATCAACTTTGAGCAATTTTTCTTCAAGCAAAGCATTAAAATTCTTTTGAGAGATCATAAATTCTTTCACGCTATTCTCAAAATCAAAGGGCATCTTATTAAAATTACCATAAGAATTATTGTAGCAATTTCCATAATTATTAGAGGAATTACTAGGGAACGGTCTAGAATTAAAGTTTCCTCTATAAGCATTGTTTCCAAAACTATTCCTACCAACAAAATTCACATCCATAGATTCATTATTATTCTCAATCAAAGTAGACAAAGGCATATCATTGGGATCAAGAGGAGTATTTTTAGTAGCAAACAACCTCATAAGTTCATCCATCTTTCCACTCAAAATATTGATTTCTTCTATAGCATGCACTTTTTTACTAGAAGATCTTTCGGTGTGCCATTGAGAATAATTAGCCATAATATTATCAAGAAGTTTTGTTCATCTCCTAATGCGATTTCCATAAACGTGCCTCCCGCGGCCGAATCTAAGAGATTTCTAGAAGCAAAGTTCAAACCGGCATAAAAATTTTGTATGATCATCCATTAATTCAAACCATGAGTAGGGCAATTGCGAATCATCAATTTCATTCTTTCCCAAGATTGGGCAACATGCTCATGATCAAGTTGTTTAAAATTCATAATATCATTCCTAAGAGTGATAATCTTAGCGGGAGGAAAATACTTAGAGATAAAAGCATCTTTGCACTTGTTCCAAGAATCAATACTATTTTGAGGCAAAGACGAAAACCAAACTTTAGCACGATCTATAAGTGAAAACAGAAATAACTTCAATTTAACAATATTGTTATCCGTATCTTTCTTCTTTTGCATATCACACAAATCAACAAAGTTGTTTAGATGAGTAGCCACATCTTCACTAGGAAGGCCGGCGAATTGATCTTTCATAACAAGATTCAGCAAAGCAGGATTGATTTCAAGACTCAACATCATTAAGAGGAGCAATCGGAGTACTAAGGAAATCATTATTATTGGTATTCGAGAAATCACACAATTTGGTATTATCTTGCACCATGGCAAGAAGTAATCCAACACACAAGCAAACAGAAAAAGGCAAGCAAAAGAGAGAGGAGGAGATTGGGAAAGAGAGGGCGAATAAAACGGCAAGGGTGAAGTGGGGAGAGGAAAACGAGAGACAAATGGCAAATAATGTAAATGCGAGGGAGATGAGTTTGTGATGGGTACTTGGTATGTCTTGACTTGAGCGAAGACCACCCCGGCAACGGCGCCAGAAATCCTTCTTGCTACGTCTTGAGCTTGCGTTGGTTTTCCTTGAAGAGGAAAGGGTGATGCAGCAATAGTAGCGTAAGTATTTCCCTCAGTTTTTGAGAACCAAGGTATCAATCCAGTAGGAGGCTCCTAAAAAATCCCACGCACCTACACAAACAAACAAAAAACTCGCAACCAACGCAATAAAGGGGTTGTCAATCCCTTCACGGCCACTTGCGAAAGTGAGATCTAATAGAGATAGTATGATAAGATAAATATTTTTGGTATTTTGTAATATAGATGCAAAAAGTAAAGATGCAAATAAAAGTAGATTGGAAGCAAATATGATAACAGATAGACCCGGGGGCCATAGGTTTCACTAGTGGCTTCTCTCAAGATAGCATAAGTATTACGGTGGGTGAACAAATTACTATCGAGCAATTGATAGAAAAGCGAATAATTATGAGATTATCTAGGCATGATCATGTATATAGGCATCACGTCCACAACAAGTAGACCGACTCCTGCCTGCATCTACTACTATTACTCCACACATCGACTGACTACTGCCTGCATCTAGAGTATTAAGTTCATAAAGAATAGAGTAATGCATTAAGCAAGATGACTTGATGTAGAGGGATAAACACATGCAATATGATATAAACCCCATCTTTTTATCCTCGATGGCAACAATACGTGCCTTGCAACCCTTTCTGTCACTGGGTAAGGACACCGCAAGATTGAACCCAAAGCTAAGCACTTGTCCCATGGCAAGAAAGATCAATCTAGTAGGCCAAACCAAACTGATAATTCGAAGAGACTTGCAAAGATAACTCAATCATACATAAAAGAATTCAGAGGAGATTCAAATATTTCTCATAGATAAGCTTGATCATAAACCCACAATTCATCAGATCTCGACAAACACACCGGAAAAAGATTTTACATCGAATAGATCTCCACAAGAGAGGGGGAGAACATTGTATTGAGATCCAAAAAGAGAGAAGAAGCCATCTAGCTAATAACTATGGACCCGTAGGTCTGTGGTAAACTACTCACAACTCGTCGGAGGGGCTATGGTGTTGATGTAGAAGCCCTCCGTGGTCGATTCCCCCTCCGGCGGAGCGCCGGCGAAGGCTCCAAGATGGGATCTCGCGGATACAGAAGGTTACGGCAGTGGAAATTCTGTTTCACTGGCTCCCTGGATGTTTTCTGGCTACGTAGGCTTATATAGGAGGAAGAAGTACGTCGGTGGCCGCCCGAGGGGCCCACGAGACAGGGGGCGCGCCCTATAGGGGGAGCACACCCTGCCCTCTCGTGGCCGCCTCGGATGCTTCTTGACTTGCACTCCAAGTCCTCTAGATCACGTTCATTCCAAAAATCACGCTCCTGAAGGTTTCATTCCGTTTGGACTCCGTTTGATATTCCTTTTCTTCGAAATACTGAAATAGGCAAAAAAAACAACAATACGGGCCGGGCCTGCGGTTAGTAGGTTAGTCCCAAAAATGATATAAATGTGTAAAATAAAGCCCATAAGCATCTAAAAGGGGTAACATAATAGCATGGAGCAATCAAAAATTATAGATACGTTGGAGACGTATCACCGCCCAAAGCAGCGCCAGTCATGTCGCGTGCTCCTGCCTCCCGTGGCCTGCTGTGATGCCGCGGAGGCCTCACCGCCCCGTACTACTCCCACCGCTAGCCAGGCCATCCCTCTACTCACCCACACCCCATGTTATTCTGGGGCGACGGCAGCCTCACACCGCAGCCAAACCAGTGAACCGTCGTACTCCTCTCCGTGCGGGCTTCCACTTCTGCGTCTTCCCCGGCTCCGCGTTGTACCCTTCCTAGGCCTCGCCGTCGTCTAGACCACCGCCCTGGTGCTCTGGGCGCGGCGTGGTCAACGTGGTCAACGACCGACTTCCATCGGAAGAGTGCTGTACGTGGAGAGGCTGAAAGCTAGGTCCAGGCGGCCGCAAGGAAGAACCGCCTTATTACGCGCAAAATAATTATTCCTCCACCTGACAGCAGGGACACACCGGACGGGCCACCTTATTTCGCAAAAAAAATGTTTCCCCCCTAACTGCTGGGACCCACTGGACGGGCCAGCGTATTTCGC